>NC_137675.1:11790745-11800745 GCF_963989245.1 Nansenia antarctica
TTAGAGACCTTCAAAATACACGTAAGAAGTAGTTTATCATTATAAAACCTAATTGTATGAACTTTTACTTGTATTTCTGTGTTGTCAGCATATTTATCAACTTACCCAATACCAACGAAAATGATAGGGCTTCTTAAACATGTCCAGACATTGATATACCGTACCAGAGTTTCCACTCAACTTTTACCTGAACATGTCTGTCATCTCACACATTCTCACACCTAGGGCCTTAAGGCTGTAAATGATCTGTGTTACAAACTCTGATACAACTAGTGTTATTGCTAAATAGAAAATACATGAACATTAAAAGTCCATTTAAGTCCATTTGCCTTTTAGGATATCTCTTTGAGCAAGCAAAACTGGGCACAGTTGGGTGTGGCTCTGCTGTGCTATGCTTGTGGTAAACCACACAGGGGCGCTAGCGAGCACATTGTGACCAGGTTAACAACACGGTCATCAGCAGCATACCACGCTATGGTTTGCTTGACTGTGCTTAAACCTTGAGAGAGCCTATGGTTGTTAATCATCTACCGGCATACATGTTTTCACAAACCATTTTATATTCCTGCAGCCTGCAGCATTTCAAACATAATTCTGATGCTTTGTCGTAATTTGCCTCTTGAAAATCTTGGCATGTATTCTCCGTGCCTCAAGAGTCAGCTGTCATATAATTCAAGACAAGAATGATATATTTCGACACCGAGAGGCATGATATTAAAATTCCAACTGTAAAGCCTGGCACTGTCTCCAACTGTAAAGTCTACTCTAAGAGTTTATTCACTCATAAACTGAAGACACGTCACTTTTACGTTTTCACAAAACATTTTATACCTGCCTCGGGCACAGTTAGAGTATGTGGCTATATCATAAAATCGTATTATTACCTCAAAAGTCATATAATTCAAATGTTGTATAATTCAAGAGTCATATACAACACACAGTCATATAATCTCCATTGCTATGCCGATGACACCCAACTCTACCTCTCCTCCAAAACCATCTCCCCTAACACCCACTCCACTCTCACTACCTGCAAACGACCCTCCCTGTCCTTTTCCTCTGCTGAAACTCTCATCCACGCCCTCATAACTTCCCGACTCCGCTACTACAACAGCATCCTCTACAGTTTACCTAATCAAATCCTAAACAAATTCCAATACGTCCAGAACTCTGCTGCCCGTCTGCTCACCTCCACTCGCCGCCGTGACCACACCACCCCTGTCCTCCAAGACCTACACTGGCTCCCGGTCAAATTCAGGATCCAATTAAAAATCCTACTCACCACTTACAAAGCCATCTGGCCCCCTCCTACCTTGCTGGTCCGTCCCCCTCCCGTTACCTCAGGTTTGACGACCAAACCACCCTGATGACCACCAGGACCAAGCTCCGGACCTGGGGTGATAGGGCCTTTTCAGCCGCAGCCCCGTCCCTCTGGAACGCCCTCCCCAACCACATCAGACAGGCCAACAACCTGCCAACATTTAAACAGGGACTCAAAGCTTCCCTTCACCAGTTAACCCTCTCCCCCTCCCCTTCCCATGTGTCCCCAGCACTACCTTCATTAGTGTATATATATTAGAGTCATATAGTTCTACATAGACACACTATAGCACACGATAGTCACATTTCAACTGTATAGGCTAGGAGTTTTACTGGTACTGTAGGTGCTGAAAGCCACCTGTAGTATATTTAACTGAAAGATTTACAGAAGAAAGCAACAAATCCTGTTTTTATTCTCCTTCACATTCACCGTGGCAGACCAGGAAGGTGTGGTGCATCCATCTGATTGGCTTACACCAACTGTAATCGCCTGCATGTGTGTGATACCACATGCAACATTATGAGCTGCTATAATCAAGTCCATAATCAACATGTTGTGATACAAATGACTGTCTATTGTCCCGTTGTATGTAATCAACCACCCATTCATTTCCTAGAAATCTGACTCATCATAAGAGTGGCTATTGGTGCATGCTTCCTGAATGATCATTAGCTAAATTACCACTGTAACATAGTTGGATAAATACCTAGTTACTATTTTGACAGCGACACAGGACAAACATTAGGACACAATATATTCTGTTCGAGTTACACAGATCCATGTCATTAGAATACGTGGGACACCTCAGGTGACTGGACAGTTGGTTCACTCGTATGCAAAAACCAAAAAAACAACCGTCACATGTTCAGACAAGGGACAACGCGTAAAAGCATTCAAGTTGTAACACTCCACGATGTACAGTGTATGAGAGTATTTGTTGGGTGTCCCACCCAGCCTACTTACGGGATGCTTGACAAGTCATGGGCTCCCTGCCATGTTGGTATTTGTATGTTCTGGTTATTTAAACTCCAGACAGGGAGCTATTGTATACAGAGTGGAGCCAATCTTAAATGTATTTGCATTCTCATCAAATAAATAGTCCATTTGTGTCCATGTGTCCTGACTACACTGGGCCTAAATCAAGGACATCAAGGTACATTCAGAGTTACATAGATTAGCACAAAATATATTATATTACAGTTACACAGATTCATATTATTACAATACATGGGATTTATAGTAAGATCTAAATCTACAATAGTTGGCACAAACTTTAGCACCACATGCATTCTATTGGAGTGACACAGACCCCATAAATGGGGTTTTCCTGTCTAGTAGCTATGCACAGACCTGCACAGTAATCTGACCCAAAACAGAATAACTGCCCTAAAGTCAGTTCTTCTATTGAGTCAGTCAGGCTAGGGTGAGGTAGGGTATAGTATAGCCAACAGCAGGTTATTACCAAACGTTAGTACTAAGAATTAGAATCACGATTTGACATTGATACTGCATAGACTTCTCTCTTGTGGATCTAGAATGAACCCCACAACCTTTAGCACATGCATTCTATTGGAGTTTCCCAGACTCTGTCTCTAGCACAAACGTGTCTGTCTCTCTCTCTCTCTCTCTCTCTCTCTCTCTCTCTCTCTCTCTCTCTCTCTCTCTCTCTCTCTCTCTCTCTCCAATCAAACCCATTCTATTCTGACTCAGTGACTCAGTAGGGTGTGGCCAATAGCTACAGGGCACAACCAGAAGTAGCTGGAACCTGTCCGATCATGACTTGGCACCACATAAAACATTCCAATTGAAAAGTTGTTTAGACTTGAAGAAAATGGTTACGGTACTTGATGGCCATATCATTTTGATCTAAGTCCACTTAGGATAGGAAAGAGATAAACCCCTTCTTTGTGTACTACAAATTCCTCAAAGGTGAAGACCCTTGATTGGCACTTGTAATTGTGACTAATTGTGACTAATTGTGACAGGGTCTGGTGAAAGGTTTATTTTCTGATTATGAAAGGACATATTGTAAGCTTTCAAATGATGTGTCAATCATTGAAATATATGTATATATATGAAAATAGTTGAAGAACATAATTATGTTTATTTGAATGTTGGTACCCATCTAACTAAATGCGACACGGTCTGGTGAAAAGGGCCGCAACTCTGCAATTGTCAAGTCGCGCAAAAAAACCAAAAACGTTATGGACTATAATGATAAATGCATACACACGGACACAACATTATTATTCTTTACTATTCTATTACTGTATTGCTCAATTTTATCTTGCCTTATTATTTCCTTTATGCCCATGTATAATGGGGGTAATAAACTTTTGGCGCACATGGCAATAAAAAATCCTGATCCAATAATAATTGTTATTGCATTTTAAACATGTCTCTGCAAGTTTGTTTTCTGAGGGTTAGCTGACAACCCCACTCTCTTAGTGTAATGGGTCCTGGGGGAGTGGTTGGGGGTGGAGTTAACCAGATATTGTTCCTCCCACCCATTACCTGCCTGTGAAAAGTATGACAACTTCGATTTTCTCTGATAGTTGGTTTGAGGTGTACCAACATTCAAATACGCATTAACTTCAACTTTTTTCAGATTTCAATGTATGACATAATTTGAAAGCTTCCAATCTGCCCTTTCATGATCTGAAAAAAACTGGAAAATGACCTTGCCCTACTTGAGGACTTTTTCACCAGACCCTGTCATAAATACCGGAGAAACTTTCTCTGAATCAAAACACCTGCATGGAATTGGATGATTGTGAATTTCCATTCTTTGTGGTGCATTATCTCACTAATCGATATTACCTGTGATGTTGTTTCTCATTTGATTCTATTGGGATAATAGACACGTGTCAAAGACGTACAAATGTAAAATTACACGATGTAGTGACAAATAAACTTGAAACTTGAAATTGCATGTACACCACATACAGGTACGCTGGGGGAATCACATGACATCATTCCACATCAATGGGTCTGAAGTGGAGTGAGTTGACAGTTTCAGGTTTCATGGTGTCCACATCACTAAGCATCTAACATGGTCACACCACACCCACACACACACACACACACACACACACACACACACACACACACACACATACACACATGTTTATATTACATTATGGGGTGACTTATCTGGAATGTCACTTGTGAGGAACACCCTTTCCAGAGGCCTTACACCTGCAAATCTGGCAAATCTCTCTAAAGCAGTTTGTACACATACATATCACTTGTAATTAGCAATGTAAAGACGTTTTGACCCCAACCTCCTCTTGGGGCTGTGGAGAGGGGGAGAGAACGCGGGAGGGAGGGGGAGAGAGAGAGGGAGGAGAGGGAGGTAGATAGCCACTAAATTAGTTAACAATCTACCACCCCACTCAGGGCGTTATGGTGTAGAGCACATCCGTGCGTTCTACAATAAACTGGGTGTACGCAAAGATGATTTTAAACTCTCCATGGTGTCAAACGATGAGGTGTTTAAAAAGCTGGGCGCGCTACACTCAGAAAAGGCCACGGGCCATGACAATATTCCAGCCAGATTTCTAAAAGACTCAGCTGCCTCCATTACCCCAATCATCACCCACATAATAAACCTCTCCATCAAACAGGGACACGTCCCCCTTGACTTTAAAATAGCAAGGGTAACCCCACTGTATAAAAAAGGAAGCAAATTAGACCCAGGCAACTACCGACCTGTTTCTATTCTTAATTCCATCTCGAAACTTATGGAAAAAATAGTTTATGAACAGGTTGATAGGTACCTTACCGAAAAAAATCTGATGTATGAATTTCAATCAGGATTCAGAACATCCCATTCCACTGACACATGCCTTCTCTATTTGAACGACCACATCAACCATGAGGTGGACTCGGGCAAATACTGCGGCATGGTCATGCTGGACCTCCAGAAGGCCTTCGACACAGTAGATCACCACATATTGTTAGATAAACTGAAAGCAATTGGGTTCGATAGAACATCGGTGAGCTGGATGCAATCCTACTTAGAGGGGAGGGAACAGGTGGTTAGTGTGAACGGAACACTGTCCCCCCCCCTCCCAGTGACCTGCGGCGTTCCACAAGGAAGCATATTGGGACCTTTACTGTTCCTAATATATGTGAATGACATGTCATCAGCATGTGATTGCAATTTGTTCCTGTTCGCGGATGACTCGGCTCTGCTGGTCTCTGACAGGGACATATTGCAGGTGGAAAAAGCGCTAAGCACTGAACTGAGTAGAATCTGCATCTGGCTAGCTGACAATAAACTATCAATACACCTAGGTAAAACTGAAACCATCCTATACGGATCCCCATCTAAACTCAGAAAGGCTGAACATTTTAAAATAAAAGTGGGTAACATTAATATCACAAGAAAAGAGGATATTACATACCTGGGCTCCATCTTAGAGGCAAATCTTTCCGGAGATAAAATGGCAGCAAAAGTAATCAAAAAAGTGAACCATAGAACTAGATTCTTGTACAGGATATCCTCACTTGTCAGTAAAAACACACTGAGGACCCTATCAGGAGCTCTCATTCAATGTCACTTCGACTATGCCGTAACATCATGGTACTATAGAACCACAAAGGCCCATAAAACAAGACTCCAGACAGCCCAAAATAAACTGGTTAGGCTTCTGCTAGGCCTCAACCCTAGGACACATCTAACCGCTGCTCATTTTTTGAGCCTTGATTGGCTACGAGTAGTTGACAGAGTGCAGCAGCTTGCACTGGGCCTGGTCTTCAAGATACGCTACACCACAAAGACACCCAAGTACCTGTCAACATACTTCCAAAAAGTGAACAACGTCCACACATACAACACCAGAGGAAGCTCCACGAACCACGTTCAACCGCGTTGCACCACAAACAAGGGGTTAAACTCGTTTGCAAACTATGCAGTAAAAATGTGGAACGCCCTTCCTATAATCTTAAAGGAGTGCAAAACACTGCCCACCTTCAAAACCACTCTCAAAAAACATTTACAGGAGGCTGCAATCCGTAACTGGACCCTCTAAATCAAAAATCAGATTAAAAGACCCGAACTACCCACTGTACATACTTTGTGTTTTGTCCCCCGCCCCCACCTGTGGTGTATGTCCCCACCTGTCCTACCCGCTGTACATACCTGATGTTTTGTTGTATTGTTCTTCCCATGATGGATGTATTTTTATCTTGTAGATAGTAATAGTTATTTGTCTGTATTATCTTGTAGATAGTACTAGTTTTTTTTTTTTTGTCTGTCTTACATGTAACGATGAATTGAGAATCAAGGACCCCAATTGAAATAAGCCAGTGGCTTTCTTGGGTTTTATCCTGTTAGTTGACCTTGTATGTAATATGTACTGTCATGTACCTACTTCTGCAAATCTTCTAATAAAGTTTTCAATCAATCAATAGATAGATAGATAGAGAGAGAGAGAGAGAGAGAGAGAGTGAGAGAGGGGGAAAGGGAGAGAAAGAGAGAGAGAGAGAGAGAGTGAGAGAGGGGGAAAGGGAGAGAAAGAGAGAGAAGGGTAGATAGAGACAGAGAGGAAGAGACAGACAGACACACACACACACACACACACACACATTCTAACCTCTTTTCAATAGCTGTGCTAACACATATTGATGGGAATCTATTTAATTGCAATGGATGGCATACAGGCACGCTTTGTTTGTGGGAGGATGTCCATGTGGGCTGCACTCTGGATCAGGGCTGCCAAGTTTCACCAAAAGTTTGGAGTGAGATTTTTTGGTGGTGGAGCGACCCAAAACTGTGCACGTTTTGGCGGCAGCGGCCCCTCTCTCCCACCCAATTATTTGTGCTAGTTTCCTGCAATTTTACATGTTGTTCATAATAAACCAGCACAAGAAATGAAAATAATTAACATTTTATAAAACAAGACAAAAATTCAGACAATATATCATATTTATGAAATCTTAATGAACAAATACAGTAGCCTACAGACTCTAAAAGAAAATTGGGCCCCATCAACAGGACTCAGCCCCTTGGTCAGCAGCAGAAAGACCTGTGGTCATCATCTTATATACAGTGCATTGCTCATAGATGTCTATCATGTTATACAGTAGGCTACATACCAGGGTTTTTCCTGGGTCAGAATGAGGCCTTGGTGGTTGATCTTGTGCGCGCGTAGCGCGGCCTTTTTTTTTTTGAGGGACCCCCAATTGTTGTATTTGTATTGTAAATTGTAATTATTAATAAAACCGGCCACTGGCTGGTTTTGTGGCGCTGTTCCGACTTTCAGTACTTCAGCAAACGAACTAGTCTCCGAAGACTAGAAGTAGTCTGGCAAACGCATTGCTTTCAGACAGTTTTCACCGATCACTGTTTATTTTAATTCTCGAATTGCTATGAGAGAATAATAGTATACTTTTATACTTCAGCTCCTACATGAACTAAAAAGGACACGTAACCTAGATGAACACTAACACTATGCTCTAGTAGTCTACCATCTGAACCACAAAAACGTTGTCAGAAGTGGGGTTCGAACCCACGCCTCCAGTCTCAACTGGACTCTCAACTCAACTGTTGAGACTGGCGCCTTAGACCTCTCGGCCATCCCGACAATTGATAATCAATTAAAGAACTGAGCTGAATAAGACATTAAACCTTTACTGTCACACCAGACAGACACGATAATACAACAGCTGTATACACTTGCTATACGTGTAATTACCTGAATATATCTGGCAAATGATATGTTTTATAATATGACAAGCACACATGCCATTGAGTAGACTATGAATATGAACCGAAGGAATGTACAGCTGAATGAGCATATGAATGTGCAATAACACTATGTGCAATATGACAACCCTCGGGTACATAAGGTTCAGAGATAGGAAATGTTAGCACAGTGTTTTATTTGTATAGTAGTGGATAGTGTATATAGCCTTTATTTATGTAAACCAGCTCTTTTCCCTTCTTGTTTTTAGTTTTTTTTTCCTAGCACCAGGGGAGCCCCCCCTCCCAAATTTCGTTGTATGGTACCTGTACTATATAAATGACAATAAAGACCATTCATTCATTCATTCATTCATTCATTCATATGGATAGGCTATAGACAGTTCCAGTTGTAATCAAAGTCATGGTGATTAGCATTGTTAGCAGCATGCCCTTCTAACTGAGCTACATCGAGCCACTGACTATGCTGTATGTTGTTGTTAATAATAATAATACATTATATTTATATAGCGCTTGTTAGAGACCATGCAGTGTTATGGTACCTTGAGGTTGAACTCGATGTTATAATAATGTATCTTACAAAACATTGAATGAGTCAACATTGCTAACACCTGCCATGCTTTACTTAAAATGTGTCAGCAGTGGGGTTCGAACCCACGCCTCCATTCGGAGACCAGAATACTCCTTTATCAGGAAGGACTTTCACCTTGAGTCTGGCGCCTTAGACCGCTCGGCCATACTGACATCTTGCAATGGACCAGAATTGAGCTGATCAAGACATTAAACCTTTATCCAGTTTACTGTTACACCAGACAGACGCTTGAACACAGAAGAGGAACCATACATAGAGAATGTTGCGTTGTTAATGATAGTAGCCTACATGGTTTTAAAGGAACACATTGACGCTCTGAGAAGGAGGAATCACACTATCATAACTTATTATTCTATGGAACCCAAATATACAATAAATGTAGGCTATACACACGCAGACTTCTAAGACGTATTGGCAGGGCAGCCAAGTTTCACCAAAAGTTTGGAGTGAGATTTTTTGGCGGTGGAGCGACCCAAAACTGTGCACGTTTTGGCAGCGGCGGCCCCTCTCTCCCACCCAATTATTTGTGCTAGTTTCCTGCAATTTTACATGTTGTTCATAATAAACCAGCACAAGAAATGAAAATAATAAATAATAACATTTTATAAAACAAGAAAAAAATTCAGACAATATATCATATTTATGAAATCTTAATAAACAAATACAGTAGCCTACAGACTCTAAAAGAAAAATTGGCCCCATCAACAGGACTCAGCCCCTTGGTCAGCAGCAGAAAGACCCGTGGTCATCATGTTATATACAGTGCATTGCTCATAGATGGCTATCATGTTATACAGTACATACCAGGGTTTTTCCTGGGTCAGAATGAGTGCTTGGTGGGTGATTTTTTTTTGGAGGGACCCCCAATTGTTGTATTTGTATTGTAAATTGTAATTATTAATAATAATCATTATTATTAATGTACCTGGTTATGTTACAGCAGAGAAACAAATAACAGTTACCAAAACGGAGTATTTACTAGCTAAAGCGGGGTACACACATACGGATTTTCTGCGATTTCAGCGATTTTCGGATGTCTGAAAACAACAGAAAACGCCCGGTTATCAGATGGATCTTAACATTTTCCTATAACAGAATCCTGGGGTGTGAGGTGTGTTAAGAGTCAATCTCTCCCGGCAACCTGCTCGGAAAATGGGCGTGGCCGGCAATCGTAAATGTGAAATGTGTTCAATACTTCCGACCAGAAATCATAGGGTTGCCAGATTGTTTGGTGGAATTAGCGGGTTTAGACTGTGGTTAGGGTGGAAAATGTCATTCCCATCTGGCAACCCTGCTCGCCAATCAAGAAGCGAGCTGACTAGTCAGGGTACTACGTTAGATAATAATAACTTTATTTGTATAGCGCTTTTCCTGCAAA
>NC_137675.1:11803245-11804591 GCF_963989245.1 Nansenia antarctica
AGTGTGCACAATCCGTAACTCATGCATCAACTCTCTACACCAATTCTGCTGAACTACATACACACTTCCCGCTTTACACTCAGAAGTCAATTGCAAACCACCCTTTTGTCGAAACGCTACAGACAGTTCTCTTCATTTTGCACACATCTTCTGCTTTACACTCAGATGTCAATTCCAAACACCCCTTCTGTCAAAACACTACACACAATTCTCTATATCTTGCACAATCTTCTCGAGGAAAATCTCATTGTCCTCACCTGGAACACACAATCATTCAAATTGCTAAACACTAAAGGCTATTGTGAAATTTATAATCAGAACTTGAGCTACAAAAAGGGCCACAGGTGAGCTCCTAGTTGGCAAAACAATGGATGACAATATCGAAGAGAGAGGTGGTCAGAGAGGCAGAGGCGTAAGTGTGAGAGGAGGACGAGAAGGAGGAGGACAAGGAGGAGGAGGAAGAGGACATACTGGCAAACAAAGCATGTTCTACAGTATGTACGGCATGTACAATGAGATTGGGAACTGTATTCCTACTTTGGCAATACAGGAATCTATAGTATTGTTACAGTATTTGTATCTTCTCCAGGGCCGAAAGAATGTTTATAAATATTAACAAATATCATGTTTGTGTACTATATGAATGACCTCTCCAAAAAGAAAACAATAAAAAACATTTGATCACAAAAAAAGAAATGTGCTCTCTCTTTGTAGCTAAGCTGGTAGCCCATAGTAGCCTGTTCTCCACTGGCAGTCTATGGCTGCAAACGCACCTTTCTTATGACCCAGCTCAAATAGTAGTTTTGCTCGTTTGTTCGTTTTGTTTACAGTTTTTCTCAATTGCTTTGGTGCATTTCTCTGATCAGAATTGAAATTCTCATAACTGTTAGTTCAACCTCCACAACATTTAGTCATTTGTGCACATCATAGTAGCAGTTTCTCATTCCTTCAAACAAATTGCAAATGCTTTTGGACATGCATCAATTGCTGTCATATAATTCTCTGCTGTTTTATAACATTATCATTTGCTTATGTCATGTCAGTCAAAATTAACTATACTTTTGGATGCTTAATAGTCATTCCCGAAAAAACTAATAGTCCTCATTTCATTGCTTGAGTCATTACATCCAAAAATGTTGAACAAGTTGTCAAAATCTGTCAAGCAAATTGTATACATTTCTTTATCATTTTTCCTGAAAATGTCTCCCAAATTGAACAATTTCTCTCTGTTATTGTACACTACAGTAATATGGGTTAAAGCAGTATATCTCATGTTTACTGTACATTACTCTAATTTTACTCTGCCACCACATAGGATTGCCAAGACAACCTTGCAGAGGTGGAAA
>NC_137675.1:11804791-11812291 GCF_963989245.1 Nansenia antarctica
TGCCATTTGACCGGAACAGTGACAGAGTGAAGGAGATCCGTCACCAGTATGTACAGGTAAAACATTTATGTGTTCTATGCATACTCTAATGTTCAGTGCTGTAAACTGGTTACTTTGTGTAGTGCCATGCAGTTCACTTACATGACAGTTCATACTGTACAATATGTTGTCCAAAATGCATTATGTTACACAGGAAAAGTTGTTATAGTTTCTCTCTCTCTCTCTCTCTCTCTCTATTCTGGGATAAAGCGTGTACTGGAGCTGGAGGCCAGGGAACCGCTGCACACATTCATATACGTTGATGAGGCGGGTTTCAATCTGGCAAAAGGTAGAAGGCGTGGAAGAAATCACATTGGACAGAGAGCAACCATTCCCAGGGCAACGAGGAGGGAATATTACAATGTGTGCAGCCATCTCAGAAAACGGCGTCCTCACCCATATACCCTGTCTTGGTCCATACAACACACAACATCTGCTGACTTCTTTAGACATTCTTTACAGGGACATAATCCCTGAGAATGAGAGGGGTCTAAATGGAGACCATCTGAACAAGTATAATGTTGTATGGGATAATGTGCGTTTTCACCACTCAGATCTGGTCAGACAGTGGTTTGCAGCACATGAAAGGATGCTGGTGGAATATCTCCCTCCCTACTCCCCATTCCTGAATCCAATAGAGGTGTTTTTCTCTGCCTGGAGGTGGAAGGTATATGACCGGCATCCACATACCCAAATGGCCTTGCTAGCGGCCATGGATGCAGCATGTGATGACATCACAGCACAGCCCTGCAGAGGGTGGATTCGCCACTCAAGGAGATACTTTCCTCGCTGCATTGCCAGGGATGATATTCGCTGTGATGTCGATGAACATATGTGGCCAGACAGACAGGAACGTCTGGATGTCAATGAATGATTTACAGTACTGTGCATGTTGTATGTTCCAATTCAGTTCCAATATGTACTGCAATATTGTTTACAGTTGTGCACAGCTCTACCCAAAGGGTGTTTCTTATGTTTGTTGTAAATAAGTTTGTATTTTTCTTTTGCACAATGCTGTGAACAAATTAGAATTGCAAAGAGCATATGCAGTAAAAATGTGAAACATAACTATTCAGCGTCTTGTACTCATTTACCTCACTAAATACAGTAATGTGTAACCCACTGTAGATTTCAAATGGCTGTGCAAATAGTGTATAGTACTGTCTTGAGCATTTTCAGGTAGTGTCACCAAGATCTGACTTTTTTGCATTGGAAAACACTTACAGAGTGAACTGTCATAATGAAAACATGACAAAGCCATTTGACTACCTTGTTCATAAACAATGGTGTCAGGACTTTTCATTTTGATGACACTGACACTTTCATTGACATGAATACTTGCTTTTGAGGAATGAACTATCCATTTTGAGCAAGTGACACGCTTTTGCAGGTTAACACCTAGGTTTTGCAGTTTGTACTAATTGTTCTGAGAAATGCACTAACTGTGGTGCAAATGTTAATAGTGATGTGAGAAATGCACCAAAGCGACTGAGAAAAACTGTAAATAGTTGTGCCCCCCTCAGAAATGTCATGTGACTGTCAGGTGACTTTCCCCTGGTGCCCGGCGAGGAGGAGTCCTCCGTTACCTTGTACATGTTGTTGTACACCTGACGTCTGTTACCTTGTACATGTTGTTGTACACCTGACGTCTTTATGAGATAAACAAGATATGTGACAGCAGCTAGTGAAAGTGGGAACAAGTCGGCAACTGACCAAATGTCTGGAATTAATGTTCAGACTTTTGAAAAATGGAAATAAATGTACTGACACACTCGCTAGTCAAGCCAAAATATTGCAATGCAATGGATTCGGTGAATCCCTGCTACCACCTAGTTAGTGTAGAAGAGTGGGGATTACTCACCGAATCCATTGCATGCATAAAAAACATTTTCTTTTCTGACAGAGATACTGTAACTCTTCATTCATTTGTTTTGTCTTGTCATTGGCAACAACGTTCACCTCTCTCTCACTTACATACTGTACCTCCCCAGCAATGTACAACGCCTGTCACTCACTGCATTGTTTTGAACGACACTGTTAATCCCTCTCAAAATATTGTGGTCAATAAAGTTGCCACAGCAAAGGAATAAAGTGAAGTCATTGAGAGGACACAAAGACAGTTGATCCTCCGACCGTTTTCACCTGGGCGTGATTTCCCGTAGAGGAGGGAAGCTGCAGGGCAGGGAAGAAGAGAAGAAGCTCCATTTGCTGGCATAGACTTGTGTGAAATTGTTTTGCTTGGCTTGCTGATATACTGTATGGTTCGTGGTATGGTTCGTTATTTGGATTGTATTTATTGTTCATACTGTTTAGTACTGTTGTTGTTGTTGTTGGAAAGAATTTTGTGACAATTGTCTGATCAGTGAAACAAGATAGCCTGCGGAGCTAAGACTGAAGACCCATCTCTTCAGGCTACACCTTAACTGTCCCTCCTGAGAGATCTACTACCCCCCTGTACTGTTTCCTCAGTGTCATAAAAAAACTAAAAAAAACTCATCCTTCTTCTAACATGACGACTGCCAATGGCTCCAGGCCTGAGGATAGATTACTTTTTCCTGCTATGACTGGTGGATAGATGATTCACTTACGTCAAATGTATTTGTTGTCAGTCGCTTTGGATAAGTCTGGTAAATGCCAAAAATGTAAATTAATGTAAATGTATTGTATTTCGGATTTTGTGTATTTGTAGACTAACTTCACAGTGTGAATTTCCATGAAAATTGACAATAAAGCTATGGTATCATATTTTATCGGAAAAGAAGAGACCGCACACCGCAGAAAACTTGGGAAAGGTGCTGGCAACGGAACAAAATACTATTAAAAGAAGTAGAAGCCACACACTCTAGTTCCAGATGCAAAAAGTTGGTTTTAATATGACAACGTCCGAAACCGTTGTCATATTAAAACCACATTTTTGCATCTGGAATTAGAGTGTGCGGCTTCTACTTCTTTTAATCATGTTTTATCGTAACTACTTCTCTCAAACCTTGACTTTATCTTGTGTTATTACAGGTGTTAATCTCCAGAGATGGGGGGCTGGTAAACAGGCCTCCTACACTGCCTACAGCAGGGGTGGGCAATTCATTTTCACAATGGGCCATATGAGAAACCGGGACTATTGTGGAGGGCCGGACCAGTAGGCTGAACTTAATTCTGCTCAATATTACTTTTATCGCTTTATAAAAAGCAGTAAATTATATGGTTTTGAATAGCTGCTACTGGTAAGAATACATGTTACGATAAGGCTATGAAAATGTGGAGTAGGTCAAATATAGAAGAGCAAGAGGAGTCATTTAAACACAGGGAAGTAAATGCAGCTATAGTTTTGACCTTTTGCAACATCAGTTTGTGCCTATTATTTATTAACATTACATACATACAACATTACGAGTCACAGTGTAGTATTTCTACCTTCTGAAATGATGGCTAGGACTGGTGATATCAAGCGAAAGGTTCTTGATATACAAATCTGCTGACATACACTTGTGATCACTTTCTTTTTCAATAAAACGAGCTATTAGATATTCACTTTCAATTCAATGTTTCTCAAAAACATTTCTTCACATTTCACATTTCTCAAAAACAACAAACTGTCAACTTATATGACGTCTTTCTACAAGACATTCTGGAACCTGCAGTTCTTCTTTATTCTGAAAAAAAAGTTTCAGACTTTTATTCTGGCTTTTTTAAAGGCTTTTTTAAAGGCATTTTTAACGAACTCCCAGCAGAGTCAAAACACAAAATTCTGTGATCACTACCTTTACCAGTTGAACATAAACTAAACTATTTAAATGCTGCTATTGTTTGCGAAAGATACTTACATCCCACCATTTTTTTTCAGAGGATGCTAAGTTACAATGTAGCGTAGGCTATGGAGGGGCCGTACAATGCCCAGGTCTGGCCTACAGTGACAAGAAAAAGTATGTGAATGAATCACCTGCATTTATGTATACATTTATCTTAAAATATCGTCTGATCTCCAGTTCAATCAGCAATTCAACAATCAGTTATAATAATGGACAAACACAATCTGTTTTAACTAATAACACACACATTATTGTATTGTTCTTGTCCATATTGAATACATCATGCAAACATTCACAGTGTAGGTTGGAAAAAGTATGTGAACCCCTAGGCTAATGACTTCTACAAAGGCTAATTAGAGGCAGGAGTTAGCAAATCTATGTCCAATCAATGAAACGAGATTGGAGGTGTGGGTTAGAGATACTTTGACTTATAAAAAACACTCAAACATGGTGTTCACCAAAGAGCACCTTAACACTCCACAACGCCACTGGGAAAATGTTTTGTCGACTAATGAAACTAAGGTTGAATTGTTCGGGAAGAACACGCAGCACTACGTAGGCCTATGCCGTAAAATGTGCACCGCATACCAACATGAAAACATCATACAAACAGTGAAGTGCGGTGGAGGGAGCATCATGATTTGGGGCTGCTTTGCTGCCTCGGGGCCTGGACAGCTTGCCATCATCGAGGGGAAAATGAATTCCCAAGTCTATCAAGGTATCCTACAGGACAACGTCAGGATGGCTGTCCGCCAGCTGAAGCTCAGTAGAAGTTGGGTGACGCAGCAGGACAATGAACCTAAACATCGAAGTAAATCTATTCCGCCTTTTTAACCCAATAGTATGTCTTCAAGAGAGCCGTTTACCAGACAACCTAAGAACATGGCTGAGCTGAAGCAGTCCTGGAAGGAAGAAGGGTCCAAAATTCCTCCTCAACATGGTGCAGGTCTGATTCGCAGCTACCAGAAGCACTTGCTTGAGGTTATTGCTGGCAACTGCTAACTGGCTCGACCAGTTATTAAATACAAGGGTTCACTTACTTTTTCCACTAGCACCGTGAATGTTCAATGGGTCTGTTCAATAAAGACATGAATGATTATAATTGTGTGTGTGTTATTAGCTTAAGGACAGTGTTTGTGACTTTTATGACGAAATAATGCAGAAAACCATGTGATTCCACTTTTTCTTGCCACTGTATGTGAACACTGTACCATGACGTTTCCCACTGCCTCTCCTGTGTTGGTTGATCCATATTGCAAATCCATTACAGTTTTTTACGATTGCTAACTCACCATGTTCAATACTGAAACCACAGTTTCACAACTCTTCATACAGTCTGCATTCGTAACACTCATGTTGGCCAATGACTTCATTCATGTCTCAAAAGAAGCTCGTTCAACCACACACTGTCAACAATGTTCACTCAGAAGCATACACTGTCATTCATAACATTCTGACTTACAAAATACTAACAACAGGGAGCATTACATAGTTTGAATGATTTTCACAAGAATGAATATTTCATTATAAAAATGGTTTGATTTATAGTAATCATAGACAGAATAGTTGACTGTACAACTGTAAAGTATTAGGCAACAAGAATGAATCAGAAATGCCGCAATTTGCTTCTATCCTTTATTCTATCATTTGCTTATGTATTCTGTTTTATCCTTTTTTTTCAGTATCTTTGCAGAAAGTAAGTTACGGTACATTTACTTCAAAGTACACTACATTTACTTGTGTAAAATGAAAAGTGAAAAATAAAGTGGAAGATGCAAAGTTCAAATAAAAAAAATAAACAGAAATTCCAGGCCTACAATACAATAGGAATCACACCAAAAATGTCTCACTCCTGAGGATTTTGGTCCACCCTCTGGTCTGCATCTGGTCACATCTAATGTCTTCCCTGGCAATGCATCTAGTCTATTTCATTTCATTGTATATATTCTGCTACTGTAATATTTTCTAGACATTTCAATATGATTACTGCAAATAGTGAAAATACCACCGCTCATCCGTTATCAGACTTTGCTGAGGTTCTGGAACTGAAGAGTATCAATAGAGTGCAAAATAACAGCATCTCAAACACTCAAACACTGTGCAAAAAAACAGTTTATTGCGAGCTTTCTGTCATATATGATAGGAATATGATTACTGCAAAATTGCACCAAATAATTCAGTTTTGAATGTGTTCTTCAGAGTTTTGAACACAGTATGTTAGCAATGAAAAAATGTGTTGCAAATACATAGTATTTTGCAAGTGGGGGAGTTTGAATGAGAGAAGTGTTATGGCATTTGGAGAACGTAGTCATTGAATGCATTCTGTATGAAAGCAATGCACAAATCACAGAGAAAGAGTCACAGTTGTGTTCACATGGGTTTCTGCTCTGCTGACTGTATGAAGAGTTGTGAAACTGTGGTTTCAGTATTGAACATGGTGAGTTAGCAATCGTAAAAAACTGTAATTACTTACAGTATCAAGCACATCAAAAGCTACTTTGAGCAGTGGAGGCTGGCAGAGGCAGAAATTGGAGGATGGCTCATTGCATGGAACGGAATGGTATCAAACCTGTGTGATATGATATGAAATCCTAGTTAATTATATGAATTTAGTGTCACGTCAAGTCAAATCTATAATATTATAGACTTGCTTTATAAATATTTATTTTATTTATATTTATTTATAAAGCACATTTAAAACAACTTGCATTGACCAAAGTGCTGTACATGGATTAACTGGTCACCCGTGAGCTTGAGCCTGGATTTGGGGACAGCCAGGAGCTCTAAGCTAGATGACCTGAGGGACCTGGAGGTGGAATAAGAGGTTAAGAGATGTAGGAGGGGGCCTGCCCATTCAAGGCTTTAAAAACAAACAGGAGGACCTTGAAGTCAATCCTGAATCGCACTGGAAGCCAATGGAGAGAGCGTTCTGGACTAGTTGCAGGTGGGACAGGGACGACTGACTAATCCCTGTATAAAGGAAGTTGCAGTAGTCTAGCCGTGTGGTTATGAATGCATGGGTGACCTTTGAGATGAGAGAAAGGACTTGGTTTTGCCAATTGTAGTGCTAAAGCACTACAATTACATCCCTATTGCAAATCCATGAATTGCAATTGTAGTGCTAAAGGTTGGTAATAGCCTGCAGCTATAGGCCACACCCTACAAAAACTTCACAGACTGACTGAATAGAATACCTGACTTTGGGCCCAAAGAGACAGGTCTGAGTTACGATGGAACGCAAAAACCCCATGTTTTTCATGTTTTGCAAATTGTACTAAAGTGTGTGCCAGAGAGATAAAGTCGGTGCAACTAAGAGTGTGTTTGATAGCATTCCTCATTCTGTTCCATGCATTACAAAGAGCCCGTCCTCTGATTTCTACCTCCTCCAGCCTCCCCTGCGTGGCATTAGCAAACAAGGAGAATGAATGCAAGTGTTCAGAAGTCTTAGTCTAGGTTACGCATAACGGTTCACCACATTCTTGCTTCAACTTCATATTCTCCATAAGAAATGCCACGCCACAACATCTCATTCAAGTGCACAACAACTTTAGTGTGCAGCCGCTGTTTACAGTAGAAAGGAGGACGCATGTTTGCAATAGATCCAAGTACTGTACACATCTGAACTTGTTGTGTACAAATGTGACGCGTGCTGGTG
>NC_137675.1:11817291-11827291 GCF_963989245.1 Nansenia antarctica
GATGTGCTGCTCTCGGTGCACAATGATTATGAAGTCAGTCTGCACTAAGAGCTGATTTACTGCATTGGCATGAAAGCCCTTTCATGTCGTAGTCCTGAAACAATGTTTATCTCTCTGCCTCTCTGCCTCTCTGTCTCTGTCTCTCTGCCTCTCTGCCTCTCTGCCTCTCTGTCTCTGTCTCTCTGTCTCTCTGCCTCTGTCTCTTTCTCTGTCTCTCTGCCTCTGTCTCTGTCTCTCTGTCTCTGTCTCTCTGTCTCTCTGCCTCTGTCTCTTTCTCTGTCTCTCTGCCTCTGTCTCTTTCTCTCTCTCTCTCTGTCTGTCTGTCTCCTCTCTCTCTCTCTCTCTCTCTCTCTCTCTCTCTCTCTCTCTCTCTCTCTCTTTCTCTATCCCGCAGATCCAGGATGCCACCCGCTTCAATGGAAACCTCTATCTGTCCATCGACAACGCAAAGCTGGCCGCTGACGACTTCAGAACCAAGTGAGCGTTGCAGTTGTTTCCCTAAATGAAATGACGACATGACGTCAGTGTTTGTCTGTGAGTGTTGTCTGGTCCTCCAGTCGTCTGACCTACACTCCTACGCCCACCACAGGTGGGAGAACGAGCTGGCACTCCGCCAGTCGGTGGAGGCGGACATCGCCGGTCTGAAGAGGCTGCTGGACGAGCTGACCCTGGCCCGGTCAGACCTGGAGATGCAGATCGAAGGCCTGAAGGAGGAGCTGATCTACCTGAGGAAGAACCACGAGGAGGTGGGTGGTGGTGGTGGTGATGCAGAATGGAACACGCCCAAAGCACCCATTTATGGAGTCTTATGTAGTCTTACAGAGCATCATAAACATTCATAGCCTAATGGGTGCATTCATAGGGCATTATGATACTGCAGTCATAGGGCATTATGATACTATTACAAACTATATATTAGGCTATATATTACCACAGGTGTACACAGGTATAATAACACATACAGCTCAGTTATGGAATTACAAAGTAATTAACTAACATAGGCCTGTAATAACTCAGTAATAACACAGTTGTAACACAGCCATGACACAGATACTGACCCCTGAGTGTGTGTGTGTGTGTGTGTGTGTCTCCAGGAGCTGGTGGCCATGCGTGCTCAGATGACCGGCCAGGTGAACGTGGAGGTGGACGCTGCGCCGCAGGAGGACCTGAGCAGGGTCATGGCGGAGATCAGAGAGCAGTACGAGGGCGTGTCCGCCAAGAACAACAGAGACCTGGAGGCCTGGTTCCAGAACAAGGTAGAACCCCCTGGTAGATCCCAGTAGAACCCTGGGAGAACCTACGCAGAGATAGACACAGATATGTCTCCTGGTTCTATGAGAAGAACCTTGAGCCATGGATAGGTAACTTGGATATAGCGTGTGTTCTTTACCTCTAGTTTAACCTGCACCTGTCTCAATGTGATCGATGTTTTTGTAAACTGAAAATGCTAGGACTTGTGCTGGACATCTCTGACTGTGTCTCTCCTCTCCTCTCCTCTCCTTTCCTCTCCTCTCCTTTCCTCTCCTCTCCTCTCCCCTCCTCTCCCCTCCTCTCCTCTCCCCTCCTCTCCTCTCCTCTCCTCTCCTTTCCTTTCCTCTCCTCTCCTCTCCCCTCCTCTCCCCTCCTCTCCTCTCCTCTCCCCTCCCCTCCTCTCCTCTCCTCTCCCCTCCTCTCCTCTCCTCTCCTCTCCTTTCCTTTCCTCTCCTCTCCTCTCCCCTCCTCTCCTCTCCTCTCCTCTCCCCTCCCCTCCTCTCCCCTCCTCTCCTCTCCCCTCCCCTCCCCTCCCCTCCCCTCCCCTCCCCTCCTCTCCTCTCCTCTCCTCTCCCCTTCTCTCCTCTCCTCTCTTCTCTGCGCCCCCCCACAGACAGAGACATTAAACAAGGAAGTGGCCACACACACAGAATCCATTCAGACGTCCAAGTCAGAGGTCGGAGAGGTCCGTCGTACACTGCAGAGCCTGGAGATCGAGCTGCAATCCCAACTCAGCATGGTAAGCAACACATACTGACACACACACACATACACACACACACACACACACACACACTCACACACACACACACACACACACACACACACACACACACAATGACACCAAACATCTGCTAATGGACTGCAATTATCTTCTCATGCATGACTAAGCTCACTACTGTATGTAGAGCAGGGGAGGCTGGTGGAGGTAGACATTGGAGAACGGGCTCATTGTAATGGATGGAACCAACGGAATGAGGAATGGTATCAAACACATGTTACAATAAGAAGTCCTACAATTTCTACCTCCACCAGCCTCCCAACCACAGTCACGTTAACTCCACCACTTGACACTCAATCCTATCACGAAGCATCCTACTCAACCAACCCCTCTCTCTCTCTCTCCCTCTCACCCTCCCTCTCTCCCTCTCTCTCTCACCCTCTCTCTCTCTCTCTCTCTCTCTCTCTCTCTCACCCTCTCTCCCGACCAATAGAAAGGCTCCCTGGAACAGACACTTGCAGAGACAGAGGGCCGTTACTCGCGTCAGCTCGGCAGTCTCCAGATGCAGGTCACCAGCATGGAGGAGCAGCTGGTCCAACTGCGGGCCGACATGGAGCGCCAGGGCCACGAGTACAGGATGCTGCTGGACATCAAGACACGCCTGGAGATGGAGATTGCCGAGTACAGGAGGCTGCTGGACGGAGAGGCTGCCAGGTAAGGGTTAGCGAACGTGCGGATCGGTTTGGTCAATTCAAGGGGGCCCGGTGTTTTCGAAACGTTTCATCTAGATCAGAATGATCTGTCAACCTGGAAGGTTTTGAGTCGTGTTGGGGAAATCGGTTGGCTCGATCCGGTCCTGGATAGAGGAAATGAATCGGATCAGAGTGATCCAGATGAAACGTTTTGACATACAATGCTGTCTGTCATTCGGTGGCCATTATCCTCACAGATTAACTTTATACTCTCAGACTTCAAACGCCTCCTCGATGGAGAGATCCCATTGGAAGTGTGGTGTCGTCCAGGATATATCTTAATCTGTCTGGGGGAACTGCCCCGTCATGTGGTATGGTTGTGACATGAGTCCATTGACATTCAAGTTATATGTTAACAACGGTTTTGTCTTCCTCTTCAGCCTGTTCTCTGGGGGCATGACCACAGCCTCCTCCTCCTCCACCACCTCAAAACGTGTGATGATCATATCAGAGGAGGTGGTGGACGGCAAGGTGGTCTCCTCCTCCACCACAAGCACATAAAGTTGCCCGCAACACAGTATCAGCAGAGCAGCACACCAGCACGCAAAGGGTTAATCATCATAGAGTTCGAATTCATAGAATGGGTGTTACATCCCCTTCAGACGATGGCTGACGTAGGAATTGTAAATCAAAGATGACTGCCGGTCCAACCTGTCAAGGACTATTGATTTGAAAGGGAATGCCCTTTCTATGAATGCTGACTCTAATGTTTAACACTCCACCAAGAGCACCGACATCTGGAGAGAACCCTGCCGTAAGAACATCTGGATAGCATAGAACACTGGAATGAGATTCCGCTGTAATGCAATAAAGATGCTCTCTGTTTGCTGACACCGTCATGTCTGTCTTCTGTGTGTCGTTTTTTTATTTCACTTGATCTGTGTGATTTGGTGATCTGAGTGTCATGATGTGGTTTATGATATGAGTTATTTACGATATTATGACACATTTGCTGAGTAGAGTTTACTTGGAAAGCTTAAGAGAAATGCTGTCATTTGTTGTTTAAAACAATCCTGGCTAAACTCTCTAAAAGATGCCTCTGACCCTAGACTTTTAGGGTTATTTGGATTTGAAATCCTTCAAATGTGTCTATAGATAGGTAAATCATCAATGGCGTCATTTGACCATGTCCGTCACAAAGCATTACGAAAAGAAGCCACACCACAAATATAATTCTCTTTCAACCACATGTTTATTGATTGTGATTGTCATTGGTGATGATATTTATTGATTTATTCATTGATTGAGTGAGTTACTCGATCTCATCCACGTCCACATCTGTGCTCGAGGTACTCTCGACCACCCGTCCATCCACGATGGTCTGCACCAAAGTGATCGTCTTGGTAACCACTGGAAAAACAGAGAGAGAGAGAGCGTGGGGACATTAGTGCACATGTCAGAATATTAACTTATTAGGGATAAGCCATTTGCCACTGCGGTAGTGGAATATGGACTACACATGACATGGGTTGTGTAATTTACCGAAGTTCGCTCCTCACAGGAAAAGTGATGTTATTGTATTGTATTGTACAAATGTGTGAGTGATCACATCTCAAAATGGTAACCCCTAATGGACTGAACTAATCAAAACGGTATTTGCTCTTAGAATCCAGATGATTTATCTGGTTTGGCTAATGTGACCTCTCGCATGGACGACCCAGACGTAGACCATTATACCAAAAGGTATACCATCCTCGTGGTAGGAGAGCTAGCTACTCATTATGAGAGCGTGATTCCAAATCACCTCCGCTACACTCATGTTCAGTCTTTCAATGATGGAGATGGAGAGATGTCTCACCCTGGGTATGGGTGTCGTCCTCCCCGTCCAGCAGCCTCCTGTACTCTGCGATCTCCATCTCCAGACGGGTCTTGAGGTCCAGCAGCATGTCGTACTCATGCTTGTTGCTGGTGATGTTGGCGAGTAGCTGGGACATCTGGTCCTCCAGGCTGGTCACTTTGTTCTGGAGCATGGCCAGCTGGGTGCTGTACCGGACCTGGGTCTCATGAAGGGTACTCTCCAGAGAGGTTTTCTGTTTTGGGGGAGGGAGACGGACGGTGAGTGGGTGGGTGGTGGTGGAGGGGAAAGGCGAGTCTAACAGTGGTGTGTATGTTTGTGTGTGTGTGTGTGTGTGTGTGTGTGTGTGTGTGTATATGTGTGTGTGTGTGTGCGTGTGTGTGTGTGTGTGTGTGTGTGTGTGTGTGTGTGTGTGAGTATATGTGTGTGTGATTCTGGTGCCAAGTCCAATATAATATTCACATGGAATGCTATATATGTAAAGTATGTGTGTATAAATGTGTGTGTGTGTGTGTGTGTGTGTGTGTCTGAGAGAGGGTGTGTGTGTGTGTGTACCTGTTCTAATGCTAACACATATGGAATCCAAGCTTTGTTCCCTGTGAAATTCTGGGTCTGTTCGCTGAGTCAGTCAAATTATATTTTTACGATGTACTTAAAACGTCAGTGAGATGATTTAAGTTAACCATATGGGTGTCAGAATAAAGACACGAAACTGATGTGTGTGTGTGTGTGTGTGTGTGTGTGTGTCTGTGTGTGTCTGTGTCTGTCTGTGTGTGACTGTTTGCGTGAATGTTTGCATGTGTGTGTGCGTGTGCATGAATGTGTGTGTGTGTGTGTATTTTTTAATCCTTACCATGCTCGTGTTAGACTGCAGTTCAATCTGGAGACTCTGGAGGGTGCTCTTCAGCGACTTCATCTCTGTACGGTACGTCGTCAGCTCTGTGTTGTGTGTGACCACTTCCTCTTCCACTATTGCGATCTGCACAACACCACACAGAGAGGATGTTATTGTTGTTATTATTGACATCAGCACATTTACACTCTCTCTCTCTCTCTCTGTCTCTCTCTCTATCTATCTATCTTTCTATCTATCTATCTATCTATCTATCTATCTATCTATCTATCTATCTATCTATCTATCTAGCTATCTATGTTCTATCTATCTATCTATCTATCTATCTATCTATCTATCTATGTTCTATCTATCTAGCTATCTATGTTCTATCTATCGAACTCTATGTTAGACTCACCTTGCCCTGGTACCATGTGTCCAGTTCACGGCGGTTCTTGGCGGCAACACCCTCATAGTGCTCCCTGATCTCCGCCATGGCATTGTTCAGGTCCATAGAGGGCGCAGCGTCTATCTCCACATTCACCTGCCCGCCCATCTGGGTCCTCATCACAACCATCTCCTACAGGGGGCAAAGGTCAGAGGGTGGGACCCCGGTTAGTGACCATAACCAATAGTGACATGACTTTCAACCAGTGGAAACAATTTCAAGCCAACTATTGTCCCATGTTGCTTAGTGCATAACATTGTGTGTGTGTGTGTGTGTGTGTGTGTGTGTGTGTGTGTGTGTGTGTGTGTGTGTGTATCTGTGTATGCGTGTGTGCGTGTGTGTTTTTGTGTGTAAAAGGCACACAATAATAGTAGTAATAGTGAGCTAATGGAAGACGAGAAGAATACAAGGAAGTGAGGGGTGGGGGGAAGGCAATGTTGTTTCGAAAAACACTGCAGAATTGAAATCCCGGTGTGTGTGTGTGTGTGTGTGTGTGTGTGTGTGTGTGTGTGTGTGTGTGTGTGTGCATGTTATCAGTAGGGGTCAGGTAGAAGTCATGTTTGAGTGCAAAACAAATAGAAAATACGGCAAAGTAATTATCTGTGGCTAGAAATGACTTACTACCCTATGTCAACTGTATGACGCATGCATGGCTACTGTAGTGAGTTTTGGACGACAGTAAGAATGAATGAAATACACAAGAGCTAAACAAGCAACCAGTCAATCACCTTCAATAGGTTTGGTTTGCTTCCCCGCCCCTGTTTGCATTACAAGGGTAGCATTCCAATGTTCAAACCTATGTATACGTTCCCATTCAGGTTGAATACTGTGAACATACCATAGTACATAGTCTCTGTAGGTGTGGCTGTTGTGACTACAGTGACTGTGTGTGTGTATGTGTGAGAGATGTCCAGACCAGCCCTCAGCAGGAGTGAAAGGTGACAGATCAGTATTTACTCATTCTATTTGTTGAACAGAGGGTGGTGCTAGGGAGCTTTAGAGAGGAGAGAGCCTCCATTTATCAGTGAAATAATGTTACAACTAACGTAATGGTTTCCCCGTGTTGGTGCACTGTGAATGATAGCCTCCTGGGAGGACACCGTACTAGTTCACCTGTATTTGATACCATTCCTCATTCTATTCCACGAATAGAATGAATCTATTTCGATGTATTACAACGAGCCCGTCCTCCGATTTCTACCTCCCCCAGCCTCCCCTGCCAGGTGCTAGAATCGTTACCTCCTCGTGGTTCTTCTTGAGTATGATGAGTTCGTCCTTCAGACCCTCGTACTGCATCTCCAGGTCGGAGCGGGCCAGGTTCATGTCGTCCAGGACTCTCCTCAGACCGGAGATGTCCGCCTCCACAGCCAGGCGCATGGCCTGCTCGTTCTCATACCTGGCACAGGGCAGGGGCACAGAACGAAGGGCAAAGGTCAGAGGTCACACACAGGCTGCAATTTTGTTCTTGTTCTATTCAATCACTATGAAGGGGAGCACATATAAGGGTGTGAATGATGATGGATATGATTAATACAGACAGAAAGACAGACACACACACACACACACACACACACAGACGCCCCCCCCCCCACACACACACATATTTATTCATACACTCAAACACACAAAGAGTGGATAAGCCATATCCAGACACTCACTTCATCTTAAAGTCTTCAGCAGCCAGCTTGGCGTTATCGATGTCCAGGATTGTCTTGGCATTACACTTGGAGGCAAAACGAATCTGAGGAAGAAGAACAAAAATATTTATTTTAGATTACTGTTCATCCTTTACTGTTCATCCTTTCAGCCCATACACACACATACTCTCTCTGTCTCTCTCTCACACACACGCATGCACACACACACACACACACACACACACACACAATCCCCCCTCTCCTCCTCTTTCTCTCTCTCTTTTATCCTGTTGGCCGTCGAAGTCCTGGACCAGAGGCACCAAAATGGCACCGTTCCATTTTACTCCCTCTGTAAACCCTAAATCCAGCTATCCTAAACTGAGCTGAACCGAGCTGAACTGTACTGGGTTGGCCTGTTTACACATCCACCATAGTTGCTACATTATAACAGTGCTATAAATCACAGTGTGAAAGGCGTTAATTATGTTCCATACGGTAGGAACATGGAACATGTGGTAGCTGACTGTGACTCATACAGCAGAATGGCAGAAATGTAACGACATTGGCACCGTTCTTCATTCCATTCAATCCACTACAATGAGCCTGTCCTCCGATCACTACCTCTACCAGCTATCTGAGAAGAAGGACATTGAATCAAAACTGGCGTTGCCAGAATTCTTAGGGTTACGGTCGAAATGCACCTCTTAGGCTGATCCTACACCGATCTTCAACATTTCTATAGAGGACAACTGGTCAAACAGCCCCCCCCCACACACACATACGCACACACTCACACACACACACACATACATGCACACACACACACACCCCCTCCCCACCCCCAAAACAAACACACCGGCCCCCCTCCCCTCCTCTCTCTCTCTCTCTCTCTCTCTCTCTCTCTCTCTCTTTACCTTGTCCTTCAGGTCGTTGATGGTGGAGAAGTAGCTGGTGTAGTCGTGACAGATCACGGTGCGTTTCTCGTACCACTCCCTGATCTGCTTCTCCAGACGTCCGTTCTCCTTCTCCAGGGTGCGCACCTTCTCCAGGTAGTTCCCCAGGCGGTCGTTCAGGTTCTGCATGGTGGCCTTCTCGTTGGCCGACACGTGGAGGTCCAGGCCGTCGGCCAGGTTCAGACCCCCAGAGGTGGCACCGCCGTAGAAGCCGGAAGACAGGCCAGGGCCAGCCGTGGAGGCGGAGATGCGGGAGCTGTGTCCGCCGGAGCCTCCGTACATACTGAGGGCCCTAGGGGTGTAGGATCTGGAGCTGTAGGACATGGTGGTGGTGGTGGTGGTGGTGGTGGTGGTGATGGAGGATGGAGGAAGCTGCTGGCTCAGGTAGGGAGGCAGGTGTTAGCTGGTCGAGACCACAAGGGTTGATCTGCAGTGAGGAACATCAGACAGGTTAGCTGGTTATATACCTGTGGAGGGACGGGAAGGGGGCCGGGCTTGTCTTTGTTGGTGGACAGTGCAAGAATGCTGTTGATAACCTGTCCCTTTCTTAACCCCTGCCATGATCTGTCGTAAACCCACACACACATAGACACACACACACACACACACACATACACACACCCACACACACCCCCCCAGACACACCCTTCCCTCAACGGGTGGGTGGGGTGGGTTGGGGTCCACCCATTTTCAGGTGGAGCCGGAACTTCTACATTTCTTCTACATGTTTCATTCAGACAGAACTGAATTCTTGGAATACCCCTGCCATCACTTCTTGGGTGATTTGCTCTGAGACTAGAAGAGATAAGAAGAGACTAGAAGAGATAAGACATTTCTCTTACACATACTGGTACAGTAGGTTTTCATATGCATTTGAGCAGGTTGTTCCAATTCCTGTTTGGCACTTAATCATTGCAAAAGTGTTCCTATGTATTCTACATATTAAGAGATTTTTTAACTCTTGTTCAAGAGTTGAACTCTTGCACCTGCCCAAAGTTACTAGAGTTCACATTGTCAGATGATCTTCCTTCTTCCTTTACATAATATGGTATATATTATATTAATTTGGTCATTTATTCTGCAGAGAATGCTTTCGCAGATACTGAACAGTCATATTTTGGGAAGCCATTAATTCAGAAAATATGTGACACAGTCTGATCATTTGGTCCGCATGTCGGCAACTAATCAAAATGTTCAGACTTTTCTTTTGAAACACGGATCTACGGAAATATGAATCACAACACAAACTCGCAAGTCAAGCCAAAAATGTTGCAACAAAATGGATTGGGTAATGAGTGAGTAATCCCACTACTACCTAGTTAACTATAACACTACTTTAGATTGTTAGCAGACTCACAAAACAAGCTGTGTTAGTTGATTAGCGATGTGTCATTGATTTTCAACAACGCGGAAATGTATTCACATTGTTCGAAAGAAAAGTCCGATCATTGCATGAGAGGACATGAGAACCAAATGATCAGACTGAGTCACATGTGTCCAAAACACCCGGCAAACACTTCAAACCGATGGTTATTATGACAGAATAACCCTCTGAGATTTTCTCTAAGATTTTGTTTGCATTACATTTTGAAAAGTCACTTTGCTATGCTG
>NC_137675.1:11832291-11849165 GCF_963989245.1 Nansenia antarctica
GACATCGCAAGGCTACCGGGAGGCGTCCTAACTATTCCCACCGTAGTTGGGCGCGACCACGCCAACTTCTTGAATATGTAGGGGTGTTTTTTTTTCTTTTTTTTCGCAAACACAAACACAATCACTGACACTAAGAATAGGCGCGCGTTCCAGGGCCCACAGGGCAATGAGAGCCGCGCCCGGCCGCTTGCGGCCGTGCCCGCGGCGAACATTGACCGTTGGCCCGCGGCACACTCAGCGCCGCCGAGTTGCATACATAGATGGGTAACCTATATCGAATCGTGCACCCCGTGTTACGTGAAGAACAAGATACAGAGAACACCCCTACATATTCCAGAAGTTGGCGTGGCGTGGGCGTGGTGTGGGCGTGGTCGCGCCCAACTACGGTGGGAATCGTTAGGACGCTACCGGGAGAGCACTGGTTCACAGTCCCCTCCCTGAGGCGGAAACGCCGGCGGCGAGATCGTAAGAAAAGGCGAGGCCGCCGGGGAGGCCTGCTAGCAAGGCTGAGGAGAAGCCCAAACAAACCAGCATTGCCAAGCATTTTCCTCTCTAACGTCAGATCCCTGACGAACAAGATGGATGAACTGAGACTACAGGTGGCCAAAAACAACATCGTTGGGGATAGCTGTGTGATTATTCTGACCGAAACCTGGCTAAATGACAACATTGTGGACGCTACTGTTAGCTTAGAGGGGCGCACGCTACATCGCGCTGACCGAACGGAGCTTAGCGGGAAGTCAAGAGGAGGTGGGATCATAATATCGACGAAGGATAGCTGGTGCTTAAACACGAAAACTGTAAGTAGCCACTGCTCCCCAGACCTGGAATACTTGACTGTTAAATGCCGACCCACATACCTCCCTAGGGAGTTTAACGCGGTGCTAATTACATGTGTGTATATAGCGCCTAGCGCGGACAGCAAAGTAGCATTGGCGCGTCTATATGAAGTCATTAGTTGCCAACAAAGCACTGATCCACAGGCTATTCACATCATAGCGGGGGACTTTAATCATGTCGACCTGAAGGCAGTACTACCCAAGTTCTATCAGCATGTAAAATGTGCAACGAGAGGAGAAAAAACACTGGATAAGGTATACACCAACATCAAACGTGCTTACAAGGCTAGTCCGCTAGCTCATCTAGGCATGTCTGACCATGTGTCAATCCTCCTGATCCCTGCATACACTACAATGGGGAAAAGTGCTCCCATCACCACTAAGACTGTCAGAACCTGGCCAGAAGGGTCCGCTCCACTGCAGATCTGCCTAAATGACACCCTATGGCAGGAATATGAGCATGAGGACCTGGAACAGTACACGTCGTCGGTTCTGAACCACATAGTGAACTGCACCAACTCAGTCACCGTGGACAAACGGGTCCGGGTCTACCCCAACACGAAGCCATGGATGACTGGGAAGGTCCAAAAACTGATAAATGAGAGGGACAACGCCTTCTTCGCAGGGAAGCGCACACCGCTGTACAGCTCCACCAGGGCCAACCTAAAGCGCGGCATCAAAGCGGCCAAGGCAGAGCACAGAGAGAAGATTGAGGAATGCCTCCTGAGCAACGACTCCAGGCGGATGTGGCAGGGGGTTCAGCAGATGACAAACTTCAGAGCCAACAGGCTCACAGCCGCAGAGGACGACCCCCTGCTGGCGGGAAAGCTGAACACCTTCTACGCCCGGTTCGACGAGGGGCGAACGGAGGTAACCACAACACAAACACCACTCTCTCCAGCTCTCAGCAGCCTCACCCTCACAGAGCATGAGGTGAGACGCGTACTGAAGGCGGTGGACCCCAGGAAAGCCTCGGGCCGGATGGCGTCCTGGGACGGGTGCTGAGAGACTGCGCCGACCAGCTGGCCGGGGTTTTCACCAACATCTTTAACCAGTCCCTGTCCCAGGCCACCGTCCCACCCTGCCTGAAAACCTCAACTATCATCCCAGTCCCGAAGAAAAGCACGGTGAGCTGCCTAAACGACTACCGCCCGGTGGCACTCACACCAATCATCATGAAGTGCTTCGAGAAACTAGTCCGGGCCCACATACTCACACGCCTCCCGCCCAACCTGGATCCATACCAGTTCGCCTACAGAGCCCACAGGTCCACAGAGGACGCCATAGCGACGACTCTCCACGCCATTCTATCCCACCTGGAGAGGGGAAACAGCTACGCGAGACTGCTCTTCGTGGACTTCAGCTCCGCCTTCAACACCATCCTTCCAGACAGGCTAGTGACCAAACTACTAGACCTGGGTCTATCACACTCTATATGTGCGTGGATCAAGGACTTCCTGACCGACCGCCCCCAGAGGGTGCGGGTGGGCCCCCACACCTCCACAGCCCTCACCCTCAGCACTGGGTCCCCCCAGGGCTGCGTGCTAAGCCCCATCCTCTACAACCTCTACACCCACGACTTCACCCCCGTCCACCCCAGCCACTACATCGTAAAGTTTGCAGACGACACCACCGTGGTGGGATGTATCTCGGGGGGGGACGAGGCGGCGTACAGGGATGAGGTAGAGCAACTGAGCAAGCTGTGCAAGGTTAACAACCTGCTGCTAAACAAGTCAAAGACCCAGGAATTCATCGTAGACTTCAGGAGGAAAAAGTCCGAGATCCAGCCCCTGCTCATCGACGGAGAGAGCGTGGAGAGAGTCTCAACCCTCCGATTCCTGGGACATCACATGCGGGATGACCTGGCCTGGAAGGACAACACAAAAGGCACCATCAAGAGGGCACAACAGCGGCTATACACCCTGAGATGCCTCAGGAAAGAACACAACAAGCAGGAGATACTGGTGGCCTTCTACCACGGCGCAGTGGAGAGCATCCTCACCTACGGCATCTGCAACTGGTTCCACAGCTGCACAACAGCGGAGAGAAACGCGCTACAGAGAGTCGTGAGAACAGCACAGAAGATCACCGGCGCCCCCCTCCCCTCTCTGGAGGAGCTGTACAACACACGCTGTCTCAGGAGGGCCTCCAAGATCTCCAGGGACCCGACCCACCCTGGGCACGTACACTTTGTCAGGCTGCCCTCGAACAGGAGGTACAGGACCCCGGCCGCTAAGACAAACAGACTGAAGGACTGCTTCTACCACAAGGCCCTGAACACAGAAAAGGCCTAAGTTCTGGGCCCAGGACAGTCCGGACGGATTGTATGGCAGCTAGTGCTGAGGCACAAACATGTATATTTTCAAGCCTGCAAACTGTGACACTTTAAAATAACGAGAAAAAATACTTTTGTGCAATATGACAACCCTAGTTGACTATCTGTGCAGTATAGTACAGTGGATTGTGTACATAGCCTTTATTGATGTAAACCAGCTTCTTACCTTCTTGTGATTTTATGCTTTTATGCTTTTTCTAAAAAAAAAAAAAAAAATCCTTTCCTAACACCAGCGGAGCCACCCCTCCTAAATTTCGTTGTTTGGTACCTGTACTGTAGCAATGACAAATAAAGTCCATTCCATTCCATTTAGATCCCCATTAGCTGTTGCTACTCTTCCTGAGGTCCACACCTAAAAAAAACTCTATGATACAGAACAGTAAGAGACCGGTTATTTAGGCAGGTTGTTCAACTTTAGATTCAACACGTCACTGTGTCATTGCAACAAAGCGTGCATATGTATTTTCATGTCAGTTACAGAGTAATTTATGACAACTCAACTTCACAAAGCTGTAGGATTTTTTCGTCCATGATTAGAACTTTAGTAACTGTACACCAGAGAACCAACATTATCAGACATCTGTGTGTGTATGTGTGTGGGGGTGTGGGTGTGGGTGTGGGTGTGGGTGAGTGAGAGTAGGTGGAGGGTGTTTACCTGCATTAACATGGAGGTTCCAGTGAACCAGGTTCCAGTCTGGTGGGTTTCCATTCCAGACATTGTGTTCTTGTATTGTATGATATGGTCATCCTACTGCACGCACCTGTCGGAGAATGTGGATTCATACACTGTTGTTTACTCTACAATACATTACTGTCCCTTCAAATGCATTCAGATGCTTATAATAATGAATATACTGTGTATATAATATAATATAATATATGCCATTTAGCTGACGCTTTTATCCAATGCGACTTACATTGCAGTGAGTGCATACATTCAGTATGGTCCCAGCAGGTATATATCCTGTGTGTGTGTGTGTGTGTGTGTGTGTGTGTGTGTGTGTATATATATATATATATATATATATATATATATATATATATATATATTAATGAGTATATTAATGAGTTCATTATAATTAATGATCTATGGTGTTCATGTATCAATAAATAGGGCACTCAAGCCCAGTATGTAGTCTATTGCGAGCACTTTGAGAAATTATTGAATTAACTGAATTGATCATGTATGTATGGGCCTTTCTAGACACTCAACACGCTCACATTGTAAGTGGGAGAACTCACTTCATCACTACCAATGAATGAATGATCAACTGTGTATAGTGTGTGTTTGGTGAATGTTGGCTCCTGTAAGATAGAGGGCATCTTAGCACAAATGTGGGTGCTGATGGTGATTCAAGCTGGTGTGTCTGAAATATTAGTCATACTGTATCTTTAAGGCCAGTGTCTTGCCAAATAGTGCCTGCCTGTCAGAATTTGCCCGGGGTCATGTAATCAGGTCTTTCAAATGCCATGACGCGTTCGTTACTATGCCGACGCTAGCATTCCGGCATGGTAATACTTTGTCTCCAATCATAGCTAGCCAACTAGCTTACTTATTTACTTATCATTTAGCAGCATGCCAGTCATTTGACTGAACTATTACTGTCCCAAGTGTACATTTGATAAGTAAGTAAGTAAGCTAGCTAGCTAGCTATGATTGGAAACAAAGTAGTATCCAGTTATGGAATTATATTTATCACTGCTTTGGCTGATGTGATGTGGGTTTGTTTGTTACATCAGTTAACTAGCCAACTCGGTAACATTAGTGTAGCGAATTCCACGTGAAATTAGCATACCAGCAGGTGTTTTAATATAAAATGGCCATGCCAACATAAAAGCTACAGCTGACTAGTGAGCCCGCATCAACCTTAATGCTATTCAAGTGCAAGACGATTACATTTGTCTTCCCAATTTAAGATACACATTAATCTGTGGTAGTGAGCTAATGGAGAAACAACGTGCGCCGGTAGAGTTTACTCAGGAATGTCTGGAATGCTTTGGCATAGCGTTGGCATAACAACGGCGTAGCAACGGTGTTCGAAAGACCAGATTACATCACCCTGTAAAACGTTTGGCAGGCGGACACTATTTGGCATGTCACCAGCATTTTTCAGCACACCTGATGGCACTTGACCTGCATATTTCATGAACACACCTATGTTACCTCTATTACAGTTAATGCCGACACAAATTGCGTTCGTTTTGTGCCAGCTGAAAATAAAGCCCATTATATGAAATGAGACAATCTATTGAAACAATAGATACAGTAACTTTGTTTCTAAGACTTCTACTGTAAGTAATGTGATTGGTAAAATGCATTCAATCAATTCCTTTTGTATTACAAATGCAAATGGCTATGATTCATCCCTGTTGTATACATACGATTGTTGTACGGTTGTCGTTGTAGTGAAGTTGTTAGCTAATCAACAGTGGGGGGTAATCAACAGTAATGTAGAAGCCTATAATGTTATGGCAGTGTTGGGGAAGCTACTCGGAAAATGTAGTTAATAATCAATTACTAATTGAAGAAGTTGAACTACTAACCCTAAATAGAGATAGTGAGGTGCAACCAAGTGGAAAGATGGGGGTGGAAGTCCAATGGTTGGAATAATAATGAAATTCCTTTTTATTTGCTGTGTGATTATTATTTTGGGGCTGAGTAGTGACAGTAGTTAGCTACATTACCAAAAAATAGTTAACTACTGAAAACATTACCAAGATTTTAATTTTGTTCAAATTCACCAAGCTACAGCCAAAATATAGTTAAACTAATAGTTGAGCTACATGTCGTGTGCTAAACTCAAACCTAGAATAGACCATGGGAGAACACATCAGAGGATGGGTTCATACGGGTGTTTGATACCATTCCTTTCACCCATTAATTCCATGCATTACCATGAGCCCGTCCTCCGATGTCTACCTCCACCAGCCTCCCCAGGAATAGGCCACTTTTAGTCCCACTTTAGTCCCAGCGCAACATACCTACAGTAAACATGCCCTGAACACACTGTAAACTCACACTTACATGTTCAAGACAATTAGAGGGACAAGCACTTGTAGAATCATGTCGGAACGTTTACCTCTTAAAAGGGCCTCTCGGTTTTTAAATCAGTAAAAGTAATTAGTGTAAAACCACATACTACATCTTTAACTACAATACTTCAGATGCACTTCCTCATGTCAGCTGCACACATGAGAACTAGACCACATAGTTTGTTTTGGCTGTGACACAAAAGACCCAGGCAGCATGACTGGATCCTCCCAGCTAATCATTTAACATTATCTGCCTGGCTGTGATCGGTCGGGCTGATAAGGAGATAGGGTGTGAAAAGACAATAGGGTGGAGACGACAGGTTGGAGACGACCAGAGAATGTTGTTCTGTGAGGTAGGATCTATCTTTGGACACAAGAGAAGATAGAGAGTGTGTTTATTTCCATTTCCATTTTTTCACTTTTGGCATTTAGCAGACGCCTTATTACAAAGCGACTTACAATCGATACATTTGACTAAGCAAGTGAATCATCAATTCACCAGTCGTAGCAGAAAGAGTGATCTAGCCCAGGCCAGGGGCCATTGGCAGTCGTCGTGATAAAAAAAATAAAAAAAAATAAAATAGACTCTGGAGAAACAGTACAAGGGGGAAGGAGACATTTTATGAGACACAGTATAGGGGGAAGCAGGTGTTTCAGGAGACACAGTTCTGGGGGGTAGTAGATGTCTCAGGAGGAGCAGTTAAGGTGTAACCTGAAGAGATCAGGGGTTACATTTGGCTGAGCTCCAGCACATACATGCGTGGCCAAAACAAGAGCAAGGTGGAGCTGGCCGTTCCACTGACCAGCAGTTCAACATTATGGATTAAACAGAGCTCTGTTTTCTTTGGGTCATCTAATCCGTAGAAGGTCAGTCTCTGAGTTTCTGGACACACACTCAACTTTCGCTAAGTGGCTGCAGCAGCATTCATGAGTGGAGGGTAGACCCTGTACCCAAAACGAGTGAGTGCAAGATGACCAGAGGCCACAGTGTGAGATGACAAGTGTAGAGCGAGTGAAACAGGTCAAACTACTAGTAGATTATGTCTGAGAGGTGTGAACATCAGTCTAGTATGTTGAGTTGTTAACTCATCTGAGCAATTTCAAGAGATGAGGTATTCTGAACTCAAATTAGCTAGCTAATTAAGATCATGTAGCTAGCATGTTACACTAACTTACTTGCTTTTACACTGTACACTGAGTGTGGGTGGTCAAAGACAAGTAGCTATCTGAAATTACGATTTGGAACAAGATTACAAGATTGTATGTTAATCTGGTTGCCTTTTTTCAAAGGTAAAATAGCATTGTAATACATAATATATATATATATATATATATATATATATATATATATATATTTATATACAGTATGTAATAATACAGCTCATTGTAATACATGGAATGGAATTAGGAATGGTATCAAAGATACAATGAGCCCGTCCTCCGATGTCTCCCTCCACCAGCCTCCCCTGATACTGTATAATCCATCATGTCTCATTGCTGTGTGTCGGTGATTGACAGAGTTCCCCAGCAAACTCGAAATGAACTGTGCCAACTGTGGTTGTGTGGATACAAGGCTCTTATATCTTATTAAAAAAGATAGATAGACGTGTAGAAAGTATGGTCAAACCACAAAAGGTTCACATTATACATTTTTAAATGTTGCCGATTGTTTGTTTCAATAAAGCTACTCCTTCAAGTGATTCCCAGTTAGTCCAGGGACCTGAGGAAGGCAGCCTGCTTTCTGACAAAACATTGATATCATTGTAATAAATGTGAGACACCGAAGCAGTATTGTGTTGATCTGAACCCCACAGCCTTCAGTCACACGCACACATACACACACACATACACACACACACACACACACACACACACACACACACACACACACACACACACAGGGAAGCTATGAACATCTGTTTCCACTGAGATAAGGCTTAAGAAAGTAGTTTAAAGAATGATTGAGGGGGGTCTGTTGGATGGGTGTGGTTGGGGAAAGTGTGTGTGTGTGTGTGTGTGTGTGTGTGCGCGCGCGCACCTGCGTGTGTGCGTGGGCTGCATGTGGGTGTGTGCATGTCAAGCACCATGTATAGAATTGACTGTATGTTGAGTGATAATGGGAGTGCCCTGAAAACGTCAAACATTCTCAGGACGTTTAGTTTCTATACATGCAAACATGCAACATAGTCTCCCATGGAAGACGTCCAGGGGGATCGCTTCTGCAGGCCAAAGCCAATGCAGCGTTCTGCCTTTCGTCTTCACTTGTCAGTATAGTTAGATAATACTTTCACACAGAACGTATTCCTTTGGAGACAGGGTTGACATAATGATAGACATGAGTGTAAAGTGACTGTAGCCCAACAATAGTTGTATAATACAGTTTCTCTACTGTGTTTTTTTTTATGATGACTGATGTATAGATGATTCACTTACTTAACCTCTTCTTATCCACCTCATTTTTCTGGTTTTCTGCTCGAAATGACATGCCCACAGTGAATATAGAATATCTCCACAATCACAAGGGCCTTCATAATGATATTGTTATCAAATGAAAGCTAACACCTGTGGGGTGGCTGTAAAAGTGTCAGAATCAAAATCTATGTTACTGTGTCAGAGCAAATAGAGCTAGAACATTATAAAACATCTCAAATTCAGTCTCCGCCTAAAAAAACAACAGCTTTTACAGTGAATATCACCTTGGAAACCTGATAACGAAGCCAAAATCATCTAGGAATCAGTACTCCAGGGTCTTATTAGTACTTGTGCCAAAGTCGATGCTAGTAATGTGAGCAAATGCAACTTTGTACCTGTTTTAGTACAGGTATGTTTAGGCGGACACCTATATGTTTAGGCCATTTGGAGATATTTTGGCACCATCTTTGACCTTTGACCTTTCTCATGTATCAGATTTTTTTTTTGGGGGGGGGGGATTTTTTTGGGTTGGCCGACCAATGGTATGGAAATTCGGCGTTGAAACCGGACACGACACATTCTCCAGTTAGAGAAAACTGGATGTGACTTAGGCCGTGTTTACCGTCTCGGGAAGAAAATGGTGGCATCGTATAGCATGCAAAATTGTAAAAAAAATGTGATATCGATGAAGAGAATTGATCGAGGTAAACTCTTTATATCACTTCGGATGCCGATGGAGTCCGTTGGCTCCTATGAGGTTAAACAAATGTACCTGTTATAGTAAGTCGCTTTGGATAAAGGCGTCTGTCAAATGTCTGAAATGTAAATTAAATGAAATGTACATGAGTCTGTGTACCTCCGTTTGATGATACACTTACCATAGCCTTCAATGGCCATTCAAGCCAGGACCTGTTGGGTTATTATCACCTGATCCCACTGACTATGCAACAGTTTCTCTGATACCCTACTGTATGCTCTGAGACATGTGGGTGGTCTTGGACAGCAGGGGAGGCTGGTGAAGGTAGAAATCAGAGGACTCGTTGTAATGCATGGAATGGAATGAGGAATGGCATCAAACACATTGTTATACCCTTCCTTCATTTTAATGTGTGGAATTCAATGATCCATTGAATCAATTTCCAATGCGTTACAATGAGCCTGTCCTCCGATTTATGACTCCACCAGCCCCCCCCTGAGCTGTGAAAGCGTTTATTCCAACCCAGCACTAACATGCCTGATCACACAGTGATCACCATTCCCATGCAGTTCGCGTATAGAGCCAACAGGTCCGTGGAGGACGCAGTCAACATGGCCCTACACCATGTCCTAAAACATCTGGACACGGCCGGGACCTACGCCAGAATCCTGTTCGTTGACTTCAGTTCGGCATTCAACACCATCTTGCCACCCATACTGGAGTGTGGGCTCTCTGCACTGCAGGTGCCTGACTACACCTGCAGGTGGATCACGAACTTTCTGTCCAACAGGACCCAGCGGGTGAAGCTCGGGAAGTCCATCTCTGAGCTGAGGACCATCAGCACCGGTTCCCCGCAGGGCTGCGTCCTGTCTCCCCTCCTGTTTTCCCTCTACACCAACTGCTGTACCTCCAGCCACCAGTCGGTCAAGCTCCTCAAGTTCGCGGACGATACCACCCTGGTAGGGCTCATCTCCAGGGGGGATGAATCTGCTTACAGGAGCGAGATTGACTTGGTGGTCTCCTGGTGCACCCGGAACAACCTAGAGCTAAATGCTCTTAAGACAGTGGAGCTGATAGTGGACTTCAGGAGGAACCCACCCCCTCCCTCTCCAATCATACTGGGAGGCACTCCAGTCACCACAGTGGAGTCATGCCGCTTCCTTGGGGTGACAGTCTCTCGGGACTTGAAGTGGGGGCCCCACATCGACGCCCTCACAAAAAAGGCCCAGAAGAGACTGTTTTTCCTGAGGCAGCTCAGGAAATTCCACCTTCCTAAGACCACGCTGGTGAACTTCTACACGGCCATCATTGAGTCCATCGTCACCTCCGCCATCATCATCTGGTTCCCCGCTGCAGCGGCCAAGGACAAGGCCAAGCTGCAGCGGGTGATACGCTCGGCGGAGAGGGTGATTGGCTGCCCTTTGCCCCCCCTTGAGGCCCTGTTTAAAAGTAGGGCTTTGGGGAGGGCCAGGAAGATCATGGCTGACCCCGCACACCCAGGACACGGTCTCTTCGCCCCGCTCCCCTCAGGCAGGAGGGTGCGGTCCATAAATACTGTGAAGGTCCGACACACAAACAGCTTTTTCCCCACAGCCATCCGGCTCCTAAATGCCGCTGCCCCCCCCCCCCCCCCCCCCTGACCTGACCCCAATCTATCTACCCTCCCTCCACCCCCACCCAGAGAGCTTTGCACTGTCTGGATATGAACACTTGTACACTTGAACACTTGATCTCTGCACTTTATATTTATATTAATTATGACTCTTGCACTTTGATGTTGGTTTGCACTGTCTTGTCCTGTCTTGCACCTGTCCTGCTGTAAACCGTGCTCCATGGTACCAAACCAAATTCCTAACATGTTTACATGTCATGGCAATAAAAGTCTTCTGATTCTGATTCTGATTCTGATTCTGTTGTATAATCAATGGACAATACAGACTAATGTTGTTCTGCTCTATTCTAGTCTGCGGTACCGCATGTCCACCACTAGAGGGTGGGCTGCTACCATGCTAATGATGTCCGGGCGTCAAAGCCAGAGGTGTGGAGAGCCAACACCCTGCTTCTTCAGCTTCAATCTGTTTAAACCAGATTGGGCACATCTTTATGCTACAGCGGTGTGTTGCTCGGGTGCTAAATGATGTCCAATCATAAACTGAGAGACTTAGTAGTAGTAGGGTGAGGTTTGATAGATGGTGAAGGGTGCTTAGCTAACGCCCTATCTGTCTGTTCAAATGGAACAGATAGGCTATTTATTCTTCGTGCCAATATAGCCCTAGGATGATGTTAAAGGTATGAAAACAACTGTCATATTAACGTGTTTGTACTATTGTAATGCAACTTAATCTGTTCTTTTGTGAAAGAGACAGTCTATTTGCCACTGTCTGTATCATGCCTTAGCATGCTACACTTGTTGCTGTTCTACAGGCTAAAGAATCAAGACAAAAAATATATAGGCTATATATAGTTTTTTTTAAATGGACAAGAAAGGACTTTCACTGTCACTTTGACATTGAGTGATGTTTAATCTGTCTGACAGAGAGACACACGTACACACCTTTTATTTGGATGCAGATGGTGGTTGAAGCAAATGCAGCTCTCAAATGTGCTGCTACTTGTATTTTATTTTAATTCTGTTATCTTATCTTTTATTTATTGACATTTTCCTAGTTTTAATAAGTGAATGCTGTTCACTAATTATTCCTTTGTTGATTTTGTTATGTTTGATTATCTGTCTTTCATGTGGACACACACACACACACACACACACACACACACACACACACGCACACACACACACACACACACACACACACACACACACACACACACACATTGAACTAGTAATTCAATGATTGAATGGTGTGATGTGTAGGAGACAGATTGACTATTGACCTACAGTAGCAGGCTTTTACTCCCTGGACACAATGGCACAGTGAAAGTGATCAACTCATAGCGAATTAATGTAAGCATTACTATCGCTGACATTAACACTAGTGGAGTGATTGATATACACTAGGCCTATATGGACAAAAGCATGTGGACACAATTATCGTCTGGGGCTGTTTTCATGGTTTGAGCTCGGCCCCTTAGTTCCAGTGAAGGGAAATCTTAATGCTACAGCATACAGTACAATGAGATTCTAGAGAATTGTATGCTTCCAAATTTGTGGCAATAGTTTGGGGAAGGCCATTTCCAGTTTCAGACATTTTCCCCATACCCAAAGTGAGGTCCATAATTATTATTATTTTTGCATCTGTGGTGATAGTTTGCCGATATCTTAGCAACACTCAAAACAACATAGCAGACTAATGATGAAACAACATATGTGTCAGGTTTAAGAGAACAGTGAGGATAGGTTTGGGGTATTTTTGCTTGGTGTCAATGGTAAGACCCTGCAGTTTTCCCCAACGTGAGGGGTGGGGTCTTATGGATTTGCATTTGTTATTGCCATCTCACCCTATTGCCATGTATGGAATGGAATGATGAATGGTATCCCACACGTCCTTCTACCTCAACTAACACACAACCCAAACCTTATAGCACTGTCTGTCAGTAATATTCACAACCCAAACCTTATAGCACTGTCTGTCAGTAATATTCACAACCCAAACCCTATAGCACTGTCTGTCAGTAATATTCACAACCCAAACCCTATAGCACTGTCTGTCAGTAATATTCACAACCCAAACCTTATAGCACTGTCTGTCAGTAATATTCACAACCCAAACCTTATAGCACTGTCTGTCAGTAATATTCACAACCCAAACCTTATAGCACTGTCTGTCAGTAATATTCACAACCCAAACCTTATAGCACTGTCTATCAGTAATATTCACAACCCAAGCCTTATAGCACTGTCTGTCAGTAATATTCACAACCCAAACCCTATAGCACTGTCTGTCAGTAATATTCACAACCCAAGCCTTATAGTACTGTATATAGTCTGTCAGTGATATTCAAGTCATAACACATTTTTCATTCTTGTTTATGTGAGCGGGTATCAGATACATAAACAACTCAAATCATAGCTGATAAACTGATCATCTCTCTCTGGTGACAGACACAGAAGCATTTCACAAAACACACTCACACACACACACACACACACACACACACACACACACACACACACACACACACACACACACACACAACACACACACACACACACACACACATTTCATTTCACAACGTCTGAGGTAAGGAAGTGACCCATCTGTGACAGGCATGGGAACCTGATACAGGTGTACAAACCTCTCATTGTGATTAATGTCTGTGTTGATGATAACAACTCTGTATCTGTCTGTTTGTGATGACGTGGAATCCTGCACATCCAGACTTCAGCAACATTTCAACATCGAAACGTTTCACACATGATTAAGACGAACACACACCCTATGAGGTTGGCACCCGTGGGCTTGTTTGGCACTGAATGATCTACTCATACAGTGGGGGAAATAATAAAAAAAATAAAAATTAAACATATTTTTTCATTGCAGCTATTCACATGAAATTTAGACCAGACATTGATATTAACTCAATAAAACTACACTAAAGAAATTGTAACACTCCAATCCATTAAAAAAAAGTTTTTATGGGGGAAAGACACAGGAAAGAAGTATTGAACACACGCTAACTGAAATGTATTTAATACTTTGTGGAGAAGTCTTTGTTTCCAATGACAGCTTCAAGACGCTTCCTGTATGGAAAAAAATATTCTCTCACAGTGATCAGGTGCGATTTTGGCCCATTCTTCAACACATACCGTCTTTAAATCTTGAAGATTCCGGGGGCCCCGCTGGTGAATCTTGATCAGTTCAGTTCAGTTCCTTCGACAAATGAGCTATGTATGGCGATTGACTAGACCAGTCCAACACCGTTATTTTCTTCCTCTTGAACGAATTAAGAGTCTCCTTTGCAGTATGTTTTGGATCATTGTCCTGCTGGAAGATCCACTCGGACCTCATCCTCATCAACAGATTGGCAACAGATTCTTCTCAAGAATTTCCCAGTACATGGCTCCATTCACCTTCCCTTCGATAATTTGGATTCCACCAGTACCATGTGAAGAGCAACAGCCCCATACTATGATGCTTCCACCTCCGAACTTCACTGTAGCTATGGTATTTTTAGGATCATATGCAGAGCCATTTCTCCTGTAAACATTTAGTGCGTCGTATTGTTGCCGAAAAGTTTGTCGTTTCTTCAGTAATGGAATCTTCAGAATGGAGACTGTGGCAGTGGAGTGCATTGCCTATTGTTTTCTTTGTGACAACTGTACACTCTGCTTCCAGGTCTTTCTGGAGCTCCACCCGAGTGGCCCTCGGCTCTTGAGCTACTCTTCTGACTAACTTTCTGACTTCCTGGTCAAAATTCTCCTGTGAAGCTCCTGTGCGTGGCCGGTTGATGGCTGAGTGATGTTCCTTCCACTTGCGGATAATGGCCCCAATGGTCTTATAGGAACATTTAGGAGTTGATAAATCCATTGGTAACTAGTGCCATTACTATGCTGCTCAACAATCTTGTTGCGATGGTCTTGGGAAAGCTCTTTGCCTCTATCCATCATGAAATCTTTCTTGCAGGAAAGCTTGGTGACAATGATTTGTTTACTTAAATTCAGAGGTGGGTAACCCTTTTTCAAAGAGTGAAAGCACTTCCCCACCAACATGCACTAACCCAGCTGATTCTGATTAGCACAGGTAGGAGAAGTCATTAGTGGCATAAGCTGGTTTAGCGTTTTTTCTTACAGTGTTCAATACTTTTTTCCTGTGTCATTCCACTTTATTGCTCATAGCTTTTTTATGGATTGGAATGTTACAATGTCTTTAGCTGTGTGGTTTTATTGAGTTAATACCAATGTCTGGTCTACATTTCATGTGAATTGCTGCAATGGAAATAATTATTTGTTGTCATTTATTGATTTCTTGAATACTAATTTCCCCCACTGTATTTAGGTTTCCATGGCCGACATGTTGTCAATAAATAGTCACCTGGTTTGAGAAGTGGCATGAATGGAAGGATAGTAGGATTGTGTGATGAACAGCACTATAAGCCTGCTTCTACCCTTCCTTCTTCCCTTCCTTCCCTACAGTACCTCCTTCCTCCTGTCCTTGCACACAACAACAGGAGTTGGATCATTACAACTGGCCGTATAAGAGAACGAACCGCACCCAGTATGACTAGCTTAGATAGAGCATCTCACCATGGTTGAGGTATTTCATCGTGACCACATAATCTCTATCTCTCTCATGTGACCACATAATCTCTCTCTTTCTCTCATGTGACCACATAATCTTCCCCCTCCCTCTCTCTCTCTCATGGGGAGAGGATGATTGATCACCAGGGACGAGGGGAGAGGGATGATGCATGATGTACAACGTGCCCCCACCTGTTCTACTTCTGATCCTGCAGACCAACGCCCGGTCCTCCTCCAAGGGTCATAGACAGGTTTCCTCTCCAGCATAGTTTTCTTTTCTTTTCTTTTGCCGTAATTGTGAATAGCCTGATTGGGGAATGTATTGTACTGTATGCATTGCAATAGTGTAATAGTGTACTATGACTATAAGATGGCTGTTGGGACGTAGAAGTTAAGTATTTTAAAAAGTATCTACGGTAGCAACATCTGTATTTGTCTTCACTTCACAGGTGTGTGCAGTCAATGCACAGGCCCATGGCAACCTGCAATGTTTTTGTTGCCATGTCTACAATGCATTTCCTGTCTCTGAATGTCCTGACACATGCTCCTGAGGTCACTCCCTCACCTGGTTGAGTAATTAATAAATAATTAATAAATAAACAATACATTATAAATACAATACAGCACTGGAATGGAAATACAGTACTATAGATTATGACATTAACAATATAATATAAGTGGGCAGTGCAAAGCAAATGCCTCCAAATTCATTGGATGGCGCTTCCTCATACTGTAAGACAACAAGTTGCTATAGCAACTAGGGAGTTCTCTCTCTTCAGGGCCAAAAAGAGGAAAGTTATTGATCGGACAAGTCGGAGACCTCAGGCAGTTATTGCACGAAGGACTGTCGACCAAATACTAAACATGAGTATTTTATTTGAACATTATATGTTTTTTCCCAATACTTTTGGAGCCTTGAAAAAGATTTAGTATGTTTAAAAAATACTGCACTTTCTAAATGGTGGACCCAATCCGAAAAAAAAAGATCCCATGTAATTGTTCGATTTAAAATCCAAACGGGAGTATAGAGGTAAAGGAAGACAACACGTTTCCTCTTTCCAATACTTATGGAGAGCACTGTATCTGTTGACTGTGGAAAATATCCTATAAAACAGATAATAATAATAATAATAATAATAAAGAGGACCAATGAAAAGTCAATAGCATCATGTCGGTGAGTGTATGTGTATGTGTATGTGTGTGTGTGTGTGTGTGTGTGTGTGTGTGTTTGTTTGTGTGTGTGTGTGTGTGTGAGTGAGAGAGACTCAATAGTCAACAGGTTAACTGATTCTTCATCAATCTTATGGCCCTTGGGGTAGAAGCAAATGAAACTAAATCATGTTGGAGGTATCTATTCACTTT
>NC_137675.1:11849365-12066865 GCF_963989245.1 Nansenia antarctica
CATACCCAGGGCTTAACTAACAGACGAATGCCCCCCTTAGACAGAGCCAGACAGGAAGTAGTGCACCTCAGACAAACTCTTAAAGCTCTAAAGTTCTCTGGAGTTCAAAGGTTCTAGTTCTGGAATTCTAGTTTATGCAGGTAGTTAATTACTATTCTGTGCGGTGTCTCAGAGCACAGTGGTGCTGTAACTACATGTACAGTTCACAGATGAATGGTAAATAAGTGACTTATTGCGCTGCAGCTCAGGAGAAAGTCAATCACTTTCGAAGCGGAGCTCCAAATAGCCAATGTCAATGTTAGCCTAGTTGTAGTGGCTGCTTGTACATACAGTATCAGCTTATTGGTTGATAATTTTCCATTTAATCTTTCCATATATGCATTATAGCCAATTATTATCCAATTAGAGTTGCTTTCTAACAAAAACTCCAGTGTTACAGGAGGCAAAAACCGTACAGTTATTTATACTGTGTGAACCAGGGAAGGTTGGTTGTAATGAGGAATGGTATCAAACACACGTGATGTTTGATACTATCCCTTATTCCATTCATTATAATGAGCCCGTCCTGGTATGAACATAGGTTATCTCTATGCCAGGGCACCAGACAGTGTACACAGTGGTAACTACGGCGACTACACCTCTGTAAACTAGAGGGATGGAATCAGGTGAGTCAGTGCAAGTGAAAACAGGTACCCAGCCCAGACATAGGCCTCAGCCCACACAGTTGAGCTCATCAGTCTGTTACTGTGCCAGGTAGTTACAGTATAGTTTACCTGGTGACAGATCACAAAGGCTGGATTGTATGTGTGAGGTGTGTGTGTGTGTATGTGTGTGTGCGTGCGTGTTTGAGGTGTGTGAGTCAACCACCAGTCGACTCATCCTTTCCGGTACCTGCACATTCGGGTCCACCCTTCCTTTCTCACCACCTAGCCAAGCTAAGTACCAGTGCCTTAGAGAAGATGATGCCTGTGGTGAAGACATTTTATTTTTGGTATAGCATCAGTAATGCTATCATCCAAAGTGTTTTACAGATTGCACTTATTGAAATACATGAAATATGATTATATAGATGAAAGAGAAACATATTATGTTGTATTGTGTCGTGTTATCGTGGGGTCGATGTCCTTGAATGACAGAGGAAGTGAATTCAAAGTCTATCCTGATGTCAATACGCTGGCAAAGTGATCGCATCGTAATCAAAGAATACCAAACATGTCTGGAGGCAAACATAGCAAGCTTGTATATACGTAGCTATTTAAGCTTGATTGTTGAGTGTGACAAAATGTATATTCGATGTGTGCTAGTACTTAACTTAACTTAACCTGCTCCGTTTCTGGGATGATGGAAAAAGCGAAATAATGAAGAACATTCAATTATAATATGGTGCGAGTAGATTTAGCAGCCAAAAGTTACCATTTTCATGTGAGTTTTGCAGCGCAGAAAGTTTTTTGGGGGGGTCTCCAGTGACGTCCCACTTTACCAGCATGTACAGGAGAGATTTATTGCAGTTAAAATCATTCAAGGACCAGCTTTAGTTCATATTTACTTAAACCCTCAGTCCTTTCCCTCATTGACCGAGGGTCATCCCCGCTGTTGCTGAGTATGAGTCACTACACACACTCAGATACACACACACACACACACACACACACACACACACACACACACGCAAACTGACCCAGGGACAACCCCAGTGCCGCCGAGTGTGAGGCCCCCTTCCTCTGCATGGAATCCCAGCTGATACCAGATGTATGATGGGAGGGGAAATGGCCTGGGTCCAAGACTGATATCACTACAACCCCCCTGTGACACACATACACCCACACATCACCACACACACACACACACACACACACACTCATCCTCTCATCCTCATCTCTCCTGAGGCGCTCAGTGACTCTTATCCATGGCATCATCTTTCCCACTTAGGCCAAATACAACAATCTGTGCAGAACTGGGAGGCACACACACACACACACACACACAGATTATATTGGATCTACACAGACTCCCTTTCTCTAACATACACAGAACGCTCTCTCTCATGCTCTACAGTCAGACCCATTCAATACTCAGGCACAACACACACACACACACACTCACACTCACACTCACACTCACACTCACACTCACACTCACACTCACACTCACACTCACACTCACACTCACACTCACACTCACACTCACACTCTCTCACACACACACACACACACACACACACACACACACACACACACACACACACACACACACACACACACACACACACACACACAGGACATGGTCAGTACGGTACTGATAAAGGGGATGTTTGGTGTAGATAAAGAACAATAGTTCACTGATTCCCTAAAATAGTCCTGGAATGAAACACAATGGAGCTTTGCGGTCCAGCTTCCATGTGGAACCACCTGTACATAGAAGTCAATAAAGCGCTCAATATCAACAGACGCCAACGCTATCTGGTTATATCATTGATCCCATATGAAGTCAAACGTTTAAAGTTCACATTTCTAAGATGCTGCCATCATCACTCTTGAGAAAGGAAAATGATTGTTCATTTGCTGTCTGTTAAATATACCAAGGTAGCATTGCAGTATATGTACGGGTCCAAGAAAGGTGTGATTAAATTCAATGTTTAGTTAATGAAAAGACAGTTAAATAAATTGTGCTGTATGCTTAGTGTAGCACTTAAAGTAAAAGTGACACACACACACTGGCAAACACTCTGACATACACACTGACATACACACTGGCACACACACACACACACACACATACACACACACACACACACACACACACACAGACATTCCATTACAGTTTCCTCACAGGGGTGGAAACTGAACACTGGTCCTGAAAGGCAAACCGACAGACTGCTCTTGGGCCAAGGCTGTAAAGTCTACCCCCACCTCCCTCCCTCCCTCCCTCCCTCCCTCTCTCTCTCTCCCAGGCCCGCCCCAAGGCCAGGAGTATATCAGGAGCCAGTCTCCTCTATCCCAGTACTCTTGAGGGTTTCCAGCAGCTAGCAGCACTAACGGTCCTCTCTCCTCTCCTCTCCTCTCGCCTCCTGATCTTCACAAGCGTCCAGCTGCTCAGTCAGACACTCAGTCATGTCGTACTCCAGAACATCCAGCTATTCCGTCGGCGGGGCCGCGCCCATGGGCTTCTCCGGAGGCTCCATCAGCTCCCGTAGAGTTGGCTACGTCTGCAGCGCCCCCAAGGCCTACAGCGTGTCCGGCGGAGGATTTGGCGGCGGCAGCACTCGTATCTCCTCTTCCACAGTCCGCGGCGTGTCTTCAGGCTTCGGCGGCGGATACGGAGGAGGAATCGGAGGAGGATACGGAGGAGGATATGGAGGGGGATACAGCAGCAACGCCGGATTCGGAGTTGCCGGGGGCGACATCAAGCTGAACGAGAAGGCCACCATGCAGAACCTGAACGACCGTCTGGGAAACTACCTGGAGAAGGTTCGCTTGCTGGAGGCAGCCAACTCCAAGCTGGAGATTCAGATCAGAGAGTACTACGCCACGAAGGGACCGGCCGCAGAGAGGGACTGGAGCCATTACTGGGTCATCATCAACGACCTGAAGGACAAGGTAGAGTACAAAGAGTACATGTTGGAACGTTGGCCTTGCCTCTGTCTGTGTGTCTGTCTCTGTCTGTCTGTCTCTGTCAGTCTGTCAGTCTGTCTGTCGGTGTCTGCCTGACTGTCTCTGTCAGTCAGTCAGCCTGTCGGTCTCTGTCAGTCTCTGTCTGTCTGTATGTCTGTATGTCTCTGTCAGTGAGTAGTCTCTCCTGTTCACTGAGTAAAATGTGACTTGGATGTTGCTTATCAGATCCATTGTTTCTTTTTATTGCACTGTGGTAATCACAGAGTGATGACAGACAGATAATACAGGGTGTTATCATGGTCAACTCACCATGTAATTTGATAGATTTATAGTCCTCCATTCTATCATTCGTTTAATCTATAACCTGTTCCTCTACAACCTGCAGGTCATTAAACTCAAAGATAAAAACTAATTACGACTAACAACCTAAAACTTATGTAAGCCAAAATCCTTGAGCAAATTAACAAATTAAGAGGGGAGGAGGAATTCTCACTCTTTCTATCGTTCAAGTATTACAGTACCTACTTTGATTATATTGATTTAGATTACAAAACTAGCAAGGACGTTGTCGGTTCCTGGAATTTATAATCACCAAGACCTTGCAGTAACTGCCATCGCGTTTCAAAACAGTGGAAAAACAAGCTTATCAAAACTTGACATGTCAGCTTAAAAAATGACATGACAGCTGACCATTTACCAATGATCCATTCTCCATCAGGAACTACCAAGAGTACTCTGTGATTGTATGGCATTGCATCATGAACAGTGCCTCTTTAAAAAATGTGTGACCTGAGGGGTCAGCTGACAATTGACCAATCATGTCCTCTCCTTCCAGATCGCCGGTGCTACCGTCGTCAATGCCGACATCATGCTCCAGATTGACAACTCTAAATTGGCTGCTGATGACTTCAGGACCAAGTGAGTGTAACAGAGGTGGATTCATTCACCACAACTGTGGGATGACATGCATTAATACCTAGACTTTAGCTCAGAGGGCTATAACAGTCCTGTGGCATGCAAACAACCTGGGGTGACAGAGATCATCGTCAATGAAATGAATTTGTTTTTACCAACATACTTGGCACAAATGTCTCAAGCTCACACATCCCTCTCATCCAACCAATCAGGTTTGAGCATGAGCTGATGATGCGCCAGTCCGTGGAGGCTGACATCGCCAACCTGCGTCGTCTGCTGGACCAGACCACCCTGTCCAAGGCCGACCTGGAGATGCAGATCGAGAGCTTGCAGGATGAGCTGGCCTACCTCAAGAAGAACCATCTAGAGGTGTGTGTTGGCAAAACCCTGTAATCTACAGGTTCCTATAATGACCTTGAAACTGTGTAGTGATACAGTCATAACTATCTTGTTACTGGGGGGGAATTTCTTGTGATAAACACCAGAAATGTTTGGAAGAAATAGCGTGAGAGAAGCACGATCAAAGAGAGCTAAACTGTGTCCAATCCTGGGCTCTTCATCCTTCTGACTACATTTCCCATAACTCAACAGGAGCTGGCAGCCATGCGCTCTCAACTGACCGGCACCATCAACGTGGAGGTGGACGCTGCGCCCCAGCAAGATCTCAACAAGGTGCTGGAGGAGATCCGCGCCCAGTATGAAGGCATCACCGAAAAACACCGCCGTGACCAGGAATCTTGGTTCAACGAAAAGGTAACCATAACCAGCATACAGTTGTGACCGCAATTTAACCATAATTAACTTCCACATTGTAATTCACCTTAATAAAGTTGTGGCTTCAACTGTAATTAACTGCCATCACCAGGAAGATGACAAAGTCAAAGTTACACGAGATGAGAGTTTTTTTCTAACAGTATTTGTTTCTCTGTTTGTCTTCCAGTCAGCAACTCTGAACAAGGAAGTCACCATGAACACAGAGACCGTCCAGGTCTCCAGGACAGAGATCAACGACCTGAGACGCACCATGCAGGGCCTGGAGATCGAGCTGCAGTCCCAACTCAGCATGGTGAGCCAGAAGCACTAGTATCTTAGATTTAGCGTACTTTGGTGAGCTACAACCACTAGCATGGTGAGCCAGAAACACTAGTATCTTACAGCGGCGACCCAAGATTTTGCCTACTTTGGTGCGCTACAGCACAACCACTAGCATGGATGAGACATAATCAGTATGACTCATCCACATCATAGGATTACTTTCTTGAACCAGAACGAATAACATCCATCAACAGATTTTAGTTCCACAGGATTTTGTGTACTTTGAGTGGAGATCATTATCTACTGACATCTATTAACAGACCTGAATCACGACCCATAAAGTTGCCTTGTTTGAGCAAAGCCCTTCTCTTCTTTCGTCAGAGGGAAAGAGAGGTGAGGTGGGAGGGAAGGGTGGTGAAAATAATGAAAAGGGAGAGGGGAGGGAAGATGTCTAGAGAGATTGAGGAGAAGGATTAAACATGATAAGGGAGAGAAAAGTCTTGGCAGTTGGACCAAGAGAGAAAAGGCATGAGTCGGTCTAAAGGAATGTAGAGGAGTGTGAACTGATGCTTCACTCCCATGGACATTCTTTGTCCATCTGGGGGCGTATAACTCTCCAACTGCAATAGCTACTTGCGATATTGCATTAGCAGAGACAGTTTAGCTAAGTAAACTTGTTTACACACTGTGTTTCGACAGTTAAGAAAAAACATTATTGGATCATTAAACATAAAGAAAAAAAATCACTGCTCTAATATGCTAAACAAACATAGTCTGGATATGCAGTATTAGCATCATCATTACCCAAGGTGTGGTGTCTTGACAACAGTTGCTTAGTTACATTAACAATGACTGGTATGAGTTTTGTTTGCATTCACATCCTGTGTAGCAGGATCGGGCTAACATATGAATGACAGTGAAATGATCATGAAGAGGTATGATAGCATTGATTGTTTAAGTTATCAAAATAACCCTCTGAAGTCCTTTTGGAACTTATTTTGTCCAGTTAGCATTCGCCAAAGTTAGGTGTTTTTGTGCTTTTCTAGATCAGGGTACGTCTATTTACGTCATCATTTTGCTAACCCTCCAGTTATATGACCCTGTCTTCCTCCCCCTTTCCCCCCACAGAAAGGAGCTCTGGAGAACACCTTGAGAGAGACGGAGGCCCGGTACAGCTCCATGCTAGCAGGGTACCAGAGCCAGATCAACATGCTGGAACAGGAGCTGCAGAACGTGCACGCTAGCATCGCGCAGCAGGGCTGTGACTACAAGATGCTGCTGGACGTCAAGTCACGCCTGGAGCAGGAGATCTCCACCTACAGGAGCCTCCTGGAAACAGAGGAGAGCAGGTACAGTAACAACCATAGACACTCTGCTTGGATTCAGGAGGATTGAACTTATTCATAGGCAGAAAATAACAATAATGCTGACAGATTTAGCCATCAGGGTTGGGGTCAATACCATTTGAATTCAGTCAATTCCAAATTTCCTTTATGCTTTTCATTGAGGAACATTCAGAAGTGGAGTTACTTCATGAATTTGAATTAATTGAAATGAAATTGACGTTAACCCAGATATCATCAGTTCACTTTCTGATGATATGGGGGAGATCATGACCTCCTGATTTTAAAAGCAATCCACTCACTCTAATTGTTCATTCTGTTCTTTCTTTCTTTTCAGAACCATCTCTTCAGGGGGAGCAAGAACCACAACCACAACCACCACAATCAAGCACTCAAGCTCTTAGGAGTCTAACTCTGCTGCCGGTGCAGAATATGATCAGAAACACACACACTGTTACCACAAACCAAGCTTGAAATACCTGTGGAGGAACGCCAAAGTATCCCTACAATGTCTCTCATCCTGATTGGTTCATAAAACATCGATCATAGGAAGCCTTGTTGGAGTTCCAGTGGAAGTGGAATTAGGATGAGAAACAAACAGAATATTTTGCTCCATTGTTTATGAATGTTTTGTTTCTGAAAATAAATCTGCTGATGAATACATAAATTCCCTGTTGTGTGACTGTAATCATTTCATTAAAATAGACAGCTTATGGAAATAACCGTGTTCATATCATAATCATTTGTTTAAATCACATACACATACAGTACATGTATTTTATCAAAAATGTTTATCAAAAATTATTTGAGATGGCCACTAATTTACATTACATCCAACTGTTTCATAAACACACACACACACAAGGATCAATTATCATTTGCCTTACAGTGCCAAAGCTGTTATACAGTAGAGTATAAAAGAGTACTTTATTATAGAGAGTACTAAAGTATACCTGCCAACACACACCTCCTTCCCTCCATCTCCCTCCCTCTCTGGCCCATCCTAGGGAAAGGGCTGAGGACCACACCTATTATGACGGGATCACCAACACACACACGCCGGGTTTAATAACAAGGTAACCAGAACCGCTATAATCCCCTGCATAACCACAGTTGTGACTTCAACTGTAATTGAACCGTAATTAACTGTCATTGCCATGAGGATAGTGCTACAGTACACAGAACCCCAAAAGATTCTTCAAAGGATACACCCACAGGGTCAGCCATAGAGCCCTTTCGGAACCCTTTTTTCTAAGAGTGTGGTTGAAGATCTCCCAGGGAGGTTTATCAGTACTGTAGTTGTGTTTGTTTGGTTGTTTGTTCCAGTCAGCAACCCTGCCAAAGAGGTGGTCATCACCATGGAGACTATCCAGACCAGGCTGGTGGAGGTAGAAATTGGAGGATGGGCTCATTGTAATCGCATGGAACCAGTGGTGTAGTCTACGTGATACGCAGGACTACGCCGTATACCCACGCAGGACTACGCCGTATACCCACTAGGAAAGGCCAAGGATTTCCGTATACCCACTTAAAAATGTGCAAGGATATGTAATGGCGTTTTGTGACAGAACTTTCACACTTTCATTCATAAAATTCACCCTGTCTGTGTTACGAAGCACTTGACTTTTGGACCATTGGGACTGACTATAGCGTCATATACCATCAACGGGGGGAGATGCGACATGAAATATGCCAAAATGCATAACATGTAATGTTAGATATATAACGTTAGACAGGGAGCTCAGATTTATTTTTATGGCGTTCCGAAATGAACAATATGAGGCTGGGAGGGAAAAATCACAGTATACCCACTAGAAAAAACTAGACTACACCACTGCATTGAACGAATACCATCCCTCATTCTATTCCATGCCTCACACTGAGCCTGTCCTCCCAATTCTATCTCCACCAGCCTCCGCTGATGCAGACCACCCAAGACAGAGGTCAACAACTTCAGAAGCACCATGCAGGGCCTGGAGACCGAGCTGCAGTCCCAACTCAGCATGGGACCTGTCCACAAATAGCTACCGAAGATTTAGTGTACTTTGGTGAGCCAGAACTAATAGCATCTGATAATGGACTTTATTTAGATACACATGACTTAGTTTACTTTCAGTGGAAAGCCACCATCTACCACTAGCATCTAATAATGGACTTCACCTCTGGGATATTTTTTGCCTTATTTGAGCACAAGTTGAATCTCTCTTACATCAGAGGGACGGTAGGAAGGAGGGGTGGTAAATCAACGATGGAAAAAGTAGAGGGGAGGGATGGAGGGGGAAAGAAGACTTGAAGAGGTTTTTAAAGGGGGGGGGGGTGGGAACAAAAATCTGATGACGGGAGAGCAATGCCCTTTTTGGAGACATCTGGACTATCTCTTGAAAATGAGTGTGTAGGTCCAAAGGAATGCAGAGATGTGTGTACTGAAGCTTCACTCTAATGGACAAGATGGATGAGTCCATCTGGGCCCTGAGCACACTAACGTATTCACTCTAGCCCCAGTAACTCATGCCATACTGCCTTACAGAGCAGCAGAGAAACAAAAGGAAAGTCAACTAAGCAAAGAATCATCAATGCTGTCAATTTCTCTTACATGCTCTCACATTCAGAAAACAGTACACAGCGGTTCGAAATATCATTAGTGGTCGCCTGGGTGGCATAGCTCACTAAGGCACACGCAACGTAATCGCAGGGTCCCTGGTTTGATTCCTGCCATCGAACTATCCTGCATGTCATCCCTCTTCTCTCTCACCCATCCTTCCTGTCAATCTCTAATGTCTCTACTCTATCCCAGTAAAGCAGAAATGCCCTAAAAACATATTTTTTAAAATCACGAGCAGAATATTGCTCTAATACTGTACATAGATGGTATACAAAGCTGATCCTGTATAGCCTTGTTATAGTACCTTTGGTTTGTTGACCTACCGTTATAGTTGATGAATTGCAGTATCAACGTCCTGTGTTGTATTAGTGTAAAGATGGGCCTTAGTGGGTTTGTGCTGACATTTATACTAGCCTGAGTTAGCTTCACAGCTATCCTAAAACAGGTTCATCTTTGATTTAGTGAGCTGAATCAATGAGCATCAATACCTGTGTAGGGTTCAAATCATTTTGTTTTATACCTCTGGGTAATGAATATTCATATTATCATTTTTTACAAAGTGACTTAGAATTAGAGATTAGAGGGACAGTCTCCCTGGAGTAATTTAGGCCTCCTATGTGTGTGAATTTCTTGTTTCAGAAACAAAAGGTAGATAATCTGCTGGTATATAATCCACATTCTTATCGTTACTGTCATCATTTCAAATAGAACTAGTTTATGGAAAGATTCCATCTGTGTGTAAACACATTTGCTCATCACATACAGAACATGTATTTACCCGGGAGTCATGACAACCATGTCATATTTTCAGGACAGGATGGTAGGGACAATGGCCGACAGCCCCAACATGGAAAACATGAATACAAAACATGACATTGAAACATTGAGAGGTTACTGAGAGTGTTGTGTGCTGCTGTGTGCCTTGAAGCTTACATACTCAAGCACGACTGAACAGGAGTGAAGAACAGGCTCTGTGACCAGGGAGGAGAGTGAATGACCTGAGGTGTGGCTTTAAACCACTCTGAAATGGGACACACCCTCCTGGTGGAATAATCTTTGCCCTCAGACCTACCCTAGTGGTTTGCAACACAGTGTTACAACTGGTAGAGAGATTCTTACTCACCAAGGGCTTCCGTTGCCTAGCGATACACACAAAAACATTGAGAGGGGAGGAAAACACTGACCGGTTGAACAATGAGTCTTTGTGCTGATGAAGTTGCTATCTGTGTTGCACAGCTATCTGTGTGTGCGTGCGTGCGTGCGTGCGTGCGTGTGTGTGTGTGTGTGTGAATGGTGCAAAGTTATCTGAGTTAATGCTGGGCAGCCTAATATTGATATTGGAACAGGATAAATAGACTGCAGCGGACATACACACGTGCACACCCACACGCACACACCCACACATGCACACGCACACGCACGCACACGCACACACACACGCACACACACACACACACACACCCTTCGAGAATGCTCACAATGCTGAAAACATTGATTTGACGTGTACTCATTATGTAACTGAAGCTTGTTTCTTGGTTACGAAAGAAAACAAAGGTTACATTTGCTGGGTGGTGACCTCATCTTTATGACCTCATCTTTCATTTCTGGCTATGTAATTGTACAGCTATAAGGAAATTATATTATAATGACATTTTGTTTGATCTACTGGTAGATAGGCTGGGGCTGGTTTGGGTGGTAGACCTAAACCGTTATCAGGTCTGGCCCATTTTCACTCAATACATTTATTACTGTAGACATATACTGTACCAGGGGAGGCTGGTGGAGGTAACTGTGTAGCTGTGGGGGCGGCTGTGGCACAGGAGGTAGAGCCGCCGTCTAATGATCACAAGGTCGGTGGTTCGATCCCCGTGGCCACGTGTCGAGGTGTCCTTGGGCAAGACACTGAACCCCATAATTGCTCCCAATGAGCAGGCCAGCGCCTTGCATGGTAGCTTGCCGCCATTGGTATGTGAATGGGTGGATGAGAGGCCATTATGTTATGTTATGTTAATTTCATTTATAATGCGCCCCCCATCCAACTTTTACATCGGCCCGGGGCGCAGCCCGGGTAAAGGAACAGATAAAGACAAAGACAAGGAACACAGAAAGCAATCAGACACAGACGACTTAAACGTAAAACTCAGGCATACAATTCACAACAAATAGGGAGTAGATTTAGGGAATGTCATTTTGGAAGAGGTGGGTTTTTAACTTGGCTCTAAAGGAGTCCAGAGTGGGGGCAAACTTGATGGCAGAAGGGAGCGCGTTCCACAGGGTCGGTGCTATCACCGCAAAGGCACGGTCACCCTTCCTCTTGAGGTTGGTACGTGGGACCCTCAGGCTGAGTTGGGCGTCGGACCTGAGCCTGGGTCTGGGCCTTGAGGAGGTAGACTGGTCCAGGAGGTCCTTGATGTATGGTGGGGCGAGACTGTTGAGAGCTTTAAAAACAAAGGTGCAGATTTTGAACTTCACTCTCTTCTTCACTGGGAGCCAGTGAAGGGAGATGAGGACAGGGGAGATGTGGTCCCTCATTTTGGTGCCTGACACCAGCCTGGCAGCGGCATTTTGGACTAGCTGCAGGCGGTAGATGGTCTTATCAGGAAGTCCCGCATATAGTGAGTTGCAGTAGTCGAGCCTAGATGATATTAGCATGAGGACGACCCTCCTCAGGTCGCTGGGGGTGAGGAAGGACTTGATCTTGGCTATGATGCGAAAATTGTAAAGCAATTTAGTATAAGGTCCTATATAATTGCAGTCCATTTACCATTTAGGTAGAAATCGGATACCATTCCTCATTCTATTGTATGCATTACAATGAGCTTGTCCCCCAATTTCTACCTTCACCAGCAGATGTACAGTATATCTATACTAGAATGAGATCTGGCAATTGCTGTAAGTTAATAATTACCAAGTCATCCAACATCACCACTTGGTTTACATGAAGACATTTGACCTATATACAGTATTTCAAGATGAAAGCTGTGTGTGTGTGTGAGAGAGAGAGAGAGAGAGAGAGAGAGAGAGAGAGAGAGAGAGAGAGAGAGAGAGAGAGAGAGAGAGAGAGAGAATTCAGTGAACGGGGGGAAAATTCTTCAGACTACTGACAGCTTCTATTCTGGTGCCACGCTAAGTTTGACACATCAAGTGGGGAAAGGCTCCCTGACCTCTGCCCAGGGTATGTCACAGACAGTTCTATTGCACCACAACTATCTGTGAAAGCCATAACATCTGTCGAGGCTGCAAGACTCTCCGGAACGCCTCCAAGGGCATCCCAACACCCAGCCAATCACTAGCTGCATGTGAAGTTTCACCCCTTAGCGTTGCTCTCACTCAGGTCTGCACGTGTGCACTCCTGTTGGGGGAGACAGGAATCGGGAGGATGGGCTCATTGTAAATGCTTGGAATGGAATGAGGAATGGGATCAACCACGTGTTTGGAATGAGGAATGGTATCAAACACCACTTGATGCCAACCCTTATTTGATTCCGTCCTCTGATTTCTGCCTCCACCAGCCTCCCCTGACTTCTTTACTCCCTTTGCATCGCATTTCAAAACATAGGATTGATTGAATCATGGGCTAGATGGAGATATACAATATCCACGTGAAGGCAGTTGGTGAAACCGGGAACAAGTCGGCAACCAATCAAATTGTTCACCGAGTCCATTGCATTGCAATGTTTTGACTTGACTAGCAAGTGTGTCTTTTTTTTCAACGTTGACATTTATTTAACATTTTCAGAATAAAAGTCTGAACAATTTGATTGGTTGCCGAATTGTTCCCGGTTTCACCAGCTGCCTTCACATATATATCCTTATCCTTATGAATCTATGAAGGGTGATAATAAGTGGGATGAGGGATGAGGGACAGAGATTGGTAATGGGAATGCCACCCCAGCCAAGCGCTAACTGCCGCCCCAGCCAAGCGCTAACAGCATGTGAGTTTTCACCCCCTAGCGTTGCTCTGCCTCAGGTCTCTGTAGTGTCACCGGATCAAATGTTACCGTAAATCTGTCAGCTCAAAACTCTAACGCTCCTGACAATGACATCACGGACATACTTAGTCTCTAACATCATGCCAGGTGTGAATCAGACACAAACTGTGCAGCAATAATAACCACTTTTAACAACGGACCGGTTGCATAATTATGAGGAGAATTGCAGTGGAGAGGGTCAGAGATGATGGGGACTGAGGCAGCGGACTTAGAGGCAACAGGTCAAACAAGTTCTACTTTAGAATTTAGAACATAGAAGATGTTCTTATCTCTCTCTGGCCTACACAGATAGAGCTACAGGTACTTTTAAACACATACAAAATTATATCACAATAAGACTACCCTAGATAAATACAATTCTATATATTTTAGCGTTTGATTGAGCATGCCTAGAATGCTACAGTATATGGGCAGTTTTGCACTTTTGGGACTATTTCAGTGGTTCCAATGTGCCAGGCAAACTCAATCAAGCACGTCAACGTATTTGAAACAATATCGACTATTTGAACCAAGGTCTACAAGGCTGGGAGAGTGAGCTTCTATCTAAGTGGGGTTTAGGTGGAAGGTGGTAATTAGAGCAGCATAAAGCTCATTTAGCTAGTCTTTGAAAGTGCACCGACTACTATGAGGGATTGTGACAAGGTAGGGAAAGGGAGACATTTAGATCATGTAATTACTGTGTGAAGAAGACATCATGTACCTAGTGGAAGATAAGAGAAGAAGAGCCATACATTACATGTAAACTTGAGTCTAGTAAATGAGGGAAGAGGAAAACTCTTCTATGTGTATTACCTCTAGTTGTCATTTCACCTTTTCACAGTATGTAGACGTGTGTACTTTCAAATCCTAGCTAAAGGAGCTTGAAGCTGCTCTAATAACTTCCTCCTATACCCCACTTAAACAGAAGCTCAGTCCCGTCCTCTGATTTCTACCTCCACCAGCCTCCACTGCTTGTGCAGCACTCCTGGGGGTAAGAGTGCTTAGTAGTAGCAGATGTATTAAATAAACTGATTCACTGTCAAAACAAACTGGTACTGTAAACGTGAGGAATGACTCATTTCTCCAAACATTGAATGTTTGTGTAAAAGTCCAGTTGCCTGACCAACCAAGCTATTTTCACTCTATTCGGTTGACATCTCAGAGCGGTTATTCCAAACATGAATCACACATTTTGTATCAGGCCATCAATCCCATTCTGATGACAACAGCCCTTTCCTCACGTCCTCTCCTCCGTCCTCCTCTCACTTCTTCTCACTTCCTCTCTCATTGGAGGAGAATATCTAAGGGAGGAACCCTGATCTGCTCCTCCAATGTGTTTTGAGTAGGAAGCCAGTGAAGGACGGAAGAGAGGATGCAAGGAACCATTGACAAAGGGTCCTTGTGATGCAGTGCTATACTGACCTCTAGTGGTAGACCTTCTCCTCACACTCCTTGAAGAAAACTAGAGGTGTTTTTCCATAGTTGAGGTTGCCATCAAGTGGAGCAAATGTGTAATTGTTACACTTGTGAATGAATGAATGAATGAACTTTATTGTCATTGCTATAGTACAGGTACCAAACAACGACATTTGGGAGGGGTGGCTCCCCTGGTGCTAGGAAAGAAAAAAAAACTAAAAAAACAAGAAGGGAATGTTAGAGTAAATTATTCAATAATGGCAGCCTGTTTCGTTTCAAGATGTATAAGAAAAGATATTTAATATTCTTCTGCAGAAGGAGGAAGTTTACAAGCACGTCAGACAAGTCTTAACAGTGAAAGTTCCTCGTAAAGTCCAGATCATTCATTTCATCTCAGTATTTATACAATCAGGTACCTTCAGGTAAGGGGTCCGCCCTCAGGTGAGGTTTAGACCAATCATGAGCAATGGGTGTGGACTTGTACAGTGATGAAGATGATTTTGATGAAGGCTAGGGGGGAATCGGCCCCCACTTTCTCCCAGGGAGACAAAGGTGAAAACGGAACACAATAGCCACAACTGGTTCAGTCTGGTCCCAGAGCACCGGGTCTGGGCAACACAAAAACACAAAACTGCTCCAGATGGCCTCGTCCACTCAGGGAGAAAAGAGGGCAATCAGGTCTTTGTCTTAGCCAATGTCAAGCTTAAAGTAGAGAAACTGGTTCTATTGTGTGACAACAGGAAATCATCTTCTACAGTCTGCTGCAGACATTCAACCCAAGATGATGTTTGGTTCTTAAATGTAGCTTATTACATATAATAATTTTCTCTCACACTATTCAACATTGAAACAAGACCCAGTGATCAACTGCCAACCAGACAATAAAGACTTTACCCAGACTTGAAAACAGTTGTGTAGCAATTGGGGGATCATGTGTAGATGAGGATTCTTCTCATTCTTCACTATTAACCAAACATGGATTAAAATCTACTATCATACCTGTGTTGTATGTAATGTGTCAGTGTTTCTTTCCCTACCTTAGACATCAGTTGTATTCTCCGTTCAGCTTGCCCCTGGACAGGCATGACCACCCTCCACAGATCAGGCTTACTGGAGGGCTCTAGAGGAGAGAGGACAGAGGAGACGTCACATATCTCACCAATGACAGATATCACGGTACAGTTCTACCACACATACTGATACAATGAACTAGACACTAATCTGATCAAGATATCAAGATATCTTTGAATGCCCTTTGAATCAGTCCTGATGTTCAAAATTGCCCATTTGTGTAAATTCCTACAACTCCCAAGATTCCCCTTCCTCTCACGCGACATCCTTCCATTGCTCTCTGGGAATCACTGGCACTGAAATCACGTATTCCCTCACTGATGCTACGTAGCACTAAGCTAACGTTTTCTCCCGAGCCTTCGCCTGAGCCTTGAGCGTCATCCATCTCCGTAGAATTCTTTATTTGTTGCTCATCACATTTCTTTTGTCCTCTAGTTTTCTTTCCCCCACTCATTCCAATATATTTTATAACGATTTGTATTAAAGTTTATGAATTAAGGGGGTTAGTTTTATCTGGCTATTGGGAGCTCAAAATTAAGCAGCCATCTTGCACGTTTCGCCACCGGAAGTCTGCAAACTTCCCTTTTAATGGTTGTGGTGACTGGCTCTTACACTCACCGGCCTCAGGGGTCCTGGCGGTGGTGTTACTGCTCCAGTCGCTCCAGTAGCCGTAGTCCTTGTCATGAATGCAGCGCACCTGAACCACATACACGGTGTCAGGCCTCAGGCTCTGCAGCCGGAACGTCTCCATGTACTTCTCAGTATCTGCCCGGGGCACCTGGGGGAGGGGGGGTCGCAGCACATTAGACACCAGGACACACAGCACAACAGAACATCCAAGACCACCATTACAATGATCTATAGAGACAATCAAAGTGACTTTGAAAACGGCAGAACAGATTGCTTCCCAATTGACCAAATAGCCGGTGAGAATAGTACATGCATGTATTATATAAACCTGTAAAATTCATATTTACCTCGGTCCACTCTCCAGCAGTGGCCTTGCAGTAGCGGATGTTGTACTTCAGTATGCCGTATGTTTTGTGGATAGGGTGGGTCCAGTTCACGATGAGAGATCTGGCAAATTGCTTCTCCGAGATGATTCTGACTTTGGAGGGGGGGTTTGTTTTCACTGCAAAACAGGAAAGACATATAGATCATTACACTATAGACAGTGCTCTGCGGAAGTAATGGGACAGTGAAGCATTTTATCTTCTTTTGGCTCTACACTCGAAAAGACATAGTTCCCCTATCAATCTTTTTTTGTGTGTGTAACCAAAACCTTTGGAATCTTTCTATATACAGTATATTGTACTATGATCCCTCTTCTCTATATCTCTCTCTGTCATTCCGTCAAGACTGTAATAAGGATTAGACTTACCTCTCTCCTTTAAACATTTTTTAACAAATCATCATGATGAGACTGAGGTCCATTGGTGTCCACCTACCCAGCTCCTCTGCCGATATGTTCAGGACATCAGACTGGACCTGCCCCAGTCCGTTCTCTACCTTCACCCACACGTCCAGTTCCATGAACATAGGGAACGTTTCAAAGAAGATGACGCCACTGCTCCTCTGTGCCTTACTTATGAATGTCTTGTTGGAATCCCTGCAGGGAAATATAAACTCATCCTGAGTTGATTCTCCTTATTTTTCCACCAGTCCGATGTATATTAGTCTATGGCTAATATGATCCAGTTTGTTTGGAAGGGAAACTAAAAGCTGCCACTGTTTAAGACGCTTGATCACAACTGGAGCCAGATTAACTGATTGCTGAGAGCAATTGAAAACAAATGCATGTATGGAATACAAGTCCCTGTATAGACAGTCTACCCACACCCTTTTAAACATTTTCACCTTTTGTTGCCCCAGAGCCTGGAATTTAAATATATTCGAGAGTCCACCAACTCAAATTGCTGATTTCAGTTGCACACTATCTGTAGTTAACAACAAATTGCTGATGTCCTCATAATCAATACAATGTTATAAAAACAGAATTATCTTAATATAATAATAATGTAATATTATTCATTATCATACATGGAGGTCAAAATCAGAGGACGGGCTCGTTGTAATGCATGGAATGGAATGAGATATCCATCGCAATGAGCACCTCCTCCGGTTTCTACCTCCACCAGCCTCCCCTGACCCAAACACCACAATGCGTATCCACAGAGCCAGTGACTTACACTATGGTGGCCAACAGAGTGTAGGTAGTGGGCACCTCCTCTACTCCCCCAGGCAGCTCCTGCCTCCTCCCGGCATCCCAGAAGCAGGATACGTTAGAGGAGATCTGGGAGCCGGACTGGACGGCCATGCAGGACAGTCGCTCCGGCTTCACAGGAGCATCTGACCAGGACCAGAGGATGGAACACAATCAACTCTGGTCTATGGTTCGGTGTTCATATTGTTTGTATTTATTGTTTATATTGTTTAGTATTGTTCTTGTGCCTTGGAGACAATAGTTTTGTAAAAATCCCTATCCAAATCAATTTGATTGATTGACTGTCATTATATAAAAAGAAGTGTTGTGTTGCTATGGATCTTCAGGGTGACAAAATAAACAATGTTTCCTTGAAAGTAAATATTTTCATATGTTATTATATCATAACATTTCTATAAGTAAAATAGTGATATTTATGAAAATTAAAGTGTGAAGGAAACACAATTTCCTGGACATGGAGCCTATTGTAGCATTGTAGGCCTACTTACACCCCTTCTTCATAATGATCCCGTGGATTTGCAGTTTGTTGTTTCCCGTACTCCGATGGTTATTAAATTATTTAGTCATTCAAAGGCAATATTAAAAAATGGGTTTTCAGTCTTGACTTGAACATATTTGCAGCCTCACCAAATCTGTGGTACACATTGGGCTGATATGCTAGCAAAAGGTCTTTCAGATATTCTGGTGCTGTGCCAGTGAGAGCTTTATAAACAAGCAGAAGGATTTTGAAATCTATTCTGAACTTAACAGGAAGCCAGTGTAGAGTCTCTAAAATAGGAGTTATATGAAAAAAAGCACATGATATGGTAGGATAGATAGAACTAAAGGCATATGGATCACCTGCCACCAACTGCTCTCATACGTTAAACAATACGTGTACAATAGCGTGTACTGCAGGTCAGATGAGGTACAGTAGATGAGGTTACCTTCCCTCTTCCAATGATGTCCAGCAGTCTCCCCGGAGTTCCACAGAGCACGTTGCAGCCCTTCAGCACCTCTCTTATGGCGTAGCCGGTGATAATGCCCCCATAGACCACTACAGGGCGCACACACGTCCTGCAGAGGAGAGGGACAATGTTGTCACATCATGTTTAGTCCCTTTGGGCAAAACAACATTCACGCTTTGCTGAAAATGTGGCATTCATCCTAGAACTGGGGAATGTTCGGGACACTTTCTAAAACTCCTTAATGTTTTATAACACATTCTAGAAGGGCTGCCTTCCTCACCCGAAGGCGAACTTCCTGGCCTCCAGGTAGATCTGGTTGATGAGCTCCCTCGTGGGAGCCACGATGATGGCCTCTGGTTCCTGCACCTCGCTGAACCTGCTGGCTGCCACACCGTCCGCCATCAGCTTCTGCAGGATGGGCAGCAGGAACGCAGCCTGGGGAGCGGTTTACAGCAAAACAATCATTAGTCCCTTACAGATTGTTGTTGTCAATTGTATTAATTGATTTGTCTGCACAAAGAGAGAAAATAAAGGCAATTGTGCAGGGTGCACTTGAATTCAAAACATGTTGATAAAACATGCTAGAGCCAAGTGTTGATAGAAAACAGATTAAAACTGTGTATTGATCAGTATTATGCATCCAAAAATATTGGTGGATATATATAGAACATTTTTGTGTAGATTGTAGAAGGTGACTCACTGTTTTTCCAGAGCCGGTCTGGGCACAGGCCATGAGGTCTCTGCCGGCTAAGATGATGGGGATGCCATGCTTCTGCACCGGGGTGGGCTTCACATAGCCAGACTTGGTGACGTTCCTGTTCAGAGAATCACACAGGGCAGCCTCTTCAAACGTCTGGGGGGACAGAGATGGGGGGATAGTGTTACGGTCTCTCAATTTACCTTCAGATCATACAACAATTCACAGACAAACAAGCAAATGTAAACCATTCAAGACAATTTGTGAAAATTGGTTAAAAAAATTGCTCATCAGGTAGTGAAAGTCATCAACTGAGGCAACATGAAGACACCAGGAAGGAACTCACCAGGATGGCTTTGGGGGGGTTGCTGCCACTGACATCCACCAGGATGTTGTCATACTTGTCAAAGTTGATGCCCGTTTCAAACTGAGCGAAGACATCAGAGTCCTCTTCAGAGGGGGTGGGGGGCACATAGGTCACCCTTGGAGGTGCTAAGGAGGGAGGGGAGGCACAGGTCACCCTAGAAGGTCTTAGGGAGGCCTTAGATACTCCGAAACTCCTGCTTAGCTAGACCACCCAGGAGAGACGGTTTACAGTAGAAGAGAAAGTTTGCAATATTTAGAGCCCATGGCCATCAGGTATGAACATACTGACCATCAGCATCACCGTCTCCTCCCTCACCATCCCGGGAGCCTGATGTGGGAAACAGGTCTCAATAAGACAGCAAGAAAACCATGTTTAAGTAAGTAAGCCTTGCACACAAATAGGGCAGGAGCCCATCTCTCCTGTCAACCAGGGAAGCAGAAATCAGAGGACAGCTCATTTCAGGGTTCTCCCCAAATAATGCAAGAGTGGCCGGGCCACCTCGTCAACAAATCAAGTTATGCTTTCCACAAATCAATCATGACCATTCATTGATAAGGTAATATCTCAAAGACAGAACCTTTGGAGAACACTTCTTCGTCTCTTCCACGGTAGCCTGAGGAGAACAAAGACAAGACACACTGTAAGGAGATGGACTTGTGCGGCAAGGCAGTTTCATCCAACACTCTAACCCCATGTCCTCAGACATCAATGGAAATTCCTGGTAAAATAAAAGGTTTTAAAAAACACACAAAACGCCCACTGAATTACCTCCTCCACCGAAGCCTCCTCTTCCACCTCCATCTTCACCATCTGAAACCAGGAAATCACGTTTGAGATCACACCCATCAGCAACTCAACTAGTACATTCTTATGAGCATAGTTGGTGTTCATCTTCACAGATTAACCAAGCATCTGCGTGTGCCTGTATCAGGTGTGTGACATGTTTGTTCTTCATCAGTCATGGAGCTAACAGAACATTCTAGAAGGGGAGATCAGTGGAGGCAGAAATCAGGAGACAGGCTCATTCGGATGGAAGGAGGAATGGGGTGTTCCTCATTTCACCGTCACCAGCCTCCAGTGGTGCAGAATCAGATGTACCTCTAGAGTGGAAGCCTCCTCTGCCCCCACGACCTCCTCTGCCACCTCCAAAACCTGAGGGGAAATAATAGCAGAAGTGAGGAGAATTCAATGGTTTACCGCCATTACACCCCCAAGGTTCTCCCCAAACAATGTAAGAGTGGCGCTGCGCCATGGTGTGAACTTGGCAACAGAGCATGTTATCCTGCATTCAGTATATGAAAACCATCATACCTTTTTCATTGATGTTATCACCATCCCCTGTAAAACAGATATTTTTTTTGCAGCAAGTCACAAAGAAGCTTGTCAGACAATGAAAGATCAACACATTAAGAGGCACAAAGAAGGAAAAAATGATAAACTGAATATACCACTTCTGAATCCACCACTTCCACCCCCTGTTAAGACAACAGGACATTACATTACTTCAGGGTTTAAAAGCATTCAATTGTCAAGCATTTAAAAGCAGTTAAAATACTCAGCTCAATGAATCCACACCATACAAACTAATGCCTTTCAGGAGGCCTGTTCAGAACATTCAGATAAGAATTGTATGGTTGAGAAAATGTCTCGTAATATTGGAGAAGTTCCGTCAGACCGAATAGACCCCAGTCAGGTCCAACCAGCAGCAGACATTCTCACCTCTTCCTCTCTCCCAACCACTATTCCAAGAGCTGCCTCCGTCACCCCCTGAAAGAAAAAAAGCCTATTTACTGAGAAAGGGTCTCAAACCGGGGGGTCATGTTATGGACTTCAATCTTTTGGGAAACAGTATGACCTCTGATATCAGTCAACACTTACCTTTGTTCCCATTCTCATCAGTGCTCCCTGTTCAGAAGAAAACAAGCATTCAGCCGGAGTAAAGCAACTTATCATAGTATCATTATCATAGTACATAAAATGGAATTTTGTTGAGTTTTACTAACTACAATTGCAACTCAAGATTGGCTTGAATTTCTTTCTGTAACTAGTCTGTTTTTCTTAATTCAAAAAACACAAAGAACAAAATGGCTTGAAACACTCTTTATATTAGGTACTAAATGTAACCACCTGAAGCAAAGCGTTTGAAGCCTCCGCCTCCTCCCCTAGCTCCTCTGCCTGTGGAAGAGTAGACAGGAGGTTCAGATCAGCATAACAGCCCATCTAGCGATCATTCATCCCAGATATTCAGATGCCTATTCAATTGGTAAACGTTTAATTTACCACCTTGGTAATATACACTGCTCAAAGAAATGAATGGGGACACTTCGAGGATATGCCTCCCCATACCATCACTGACAAACCGGTCATGCTGGATGATGTTGCAGGCAGCATAACATTCGCAACGGCGTCTCCACACTCTTTCATGTCTGTCACATGCTCAGTGTGAACCTGTTCTCATCTGTGAAGAGAACGGGGCACCAATGGCGAACCTGAAAATACTGTGATTAAGTGTTTCCTTCATTTTTTTTGAGCAGTGTACTAACTGTGGCCTTCACTGTTTCATGAGGTCATGCCACTGGGAGAGGAGATGCTTAGTCTTTAAGGTCATGTTCTCACATGAAAGTCCGAATCGAGACCCGGAGCAAGTGGATGACTTCGCAACATTGTTGCATAAATTATTTCTCTGATTTGCGTTTTCACAAGCCTTCATGTAAACGAAGTAACATACGCAATCGAAGTAACAGACGTGGTAGTTGTCCGTTGCCCGTTGTCCCGCTCTTATACAGATCAACACGCGTGCGCTGTTGTTTTCCTATGGACTGCCTCGAGCAGCGTTCTCACCAAAAGCGAAGCAAAGTGATGGATGCATCGTTTCTAACCGAAGCGAAACCACCCTTTTCAAGCGGAGCATCCAAGGGTTCTTTGCTGCGGGAGCGACTTCGAATGCGAGTTCTCACAGCTCCAAACACAGAGCAAAGCGAACTTTATCCTAAACTCTGTTTCAAGTGAAGCAAATGTTCTAGTGAGAACACCCCCTAAAAAAAGGAAATCATTCCTTCAGTATTCTGTGTACAAAGCCATGTCACCTGTGAACTTGTTAGCTCTGCCAGTGTGATAAGGAACCATCAGGCTATTGATTATTTGTAAATGTAAAATTATTTCTTCTTCTAGCACGACTGCCAATGGCCCCTGGCCTGAGCTGGATAACTCTTCCTGCTACAACTAGTGAATTGATGATTCACTTGCTTAGTCAAATGTATCGATTGTAAGTAATTTGGAATAAGGCGTCTGCTAAATGCCAAAAATGTAAATGTAACGTTTCATAACTTAAAATGGGTCTTTAACTTACCATTGCTGGTACTGATAGTAGCATCCTGCAAACAGAGAGTGTGATTGTGAGGGGAAAAAACTGCCTCTTCATTTTAGTATGATTCATATCAAAATGTGTTTGATGAAGTTAATGGTCAGGTGGCAAATTACCTCGTCCCATTCTTCCATGATTGGTTTTGGGATTGGCTGTAGTAAAAGAATTACAGTGTCATGGCAACAAATCTTTATGCTTAAATACTACTGATTGATCATCATCAGCAATTAGGGAGACAAATGCATTTGCAGCCCTCCTCCCCCCCCCCCCCACTCCAGTTTGATAGGTTGGTAGCTAACAATCAATTATAGCGCGTTTTCCGAATGCGGACGATCCTGCTAATTGGAAAGAGTCAGAATTGTCCAAACGCTTGAGCAAAATCCCCGAATTAGTCCACTTACCAAACAGTTTTAGCTATACAATACATAACTAATTATGTTTAATTACCTGGCCGTATACAAACCGTTAATTACTAAAGCTTTAATTAATAGCAACTAGGTTAACGAAATGTTAACAGTAACCCAATGATAGTGCACAGTGCACACCATAAAGCAAGATTAATTCAATAACATAATTGCAGCACGTGTAAGACATTAACACATTTATATGTAATTTGATCAAATGTCTTCCATACATTACGCAACACTTTCCGCAGTGTCTTGATGGTCTTGGATGTGGCAGCGAGCAGGCTGAGAAAGTCAGAAAGACAGAATCGTCCACGACCAGGAATAACAGGGAAGGAATCACGTGTTCACTCCGTTAAGACGTGAGATAGTTCAACAGTTTACAACCAAATTAAAGTTTGCCCATATACATGCACCTTAATTTATGGATAGGCTACCTATATTCTATCTTGTATTTTGTTAACTGTTGCTGTGCAACACATTGTCTCTTAATTTAGTTATCTGAAAATAGCATCTATAGAGTCCATAATTAGCCTATTTACTGTGTCTTTGATGAGCGACGATCTGGTGGCGTCTTAATAAACTGGTTCAAGATCAGTTCGGTTGGTTGTTTGATTTGGGGTGGTTAGATTCATGCCTGAGGCAAGCCACCACTTACTCATCTCTTACACCTGCCACTGACTACGCAATTGACTCATTAAGTAGCACAGTCAAGTAGTTCTGAAACAGTTTACTGAAGAAAAAAAATAATCAAAGTATGAAGTTGAGCTAAAAGACACAGTAAATGATAGGCTCCTTATGGACTCCATAGCTGCTATTTTCAGATAAATATTCAGAGACAATGTGTTGCACAGCAGTTAATAAAAATACAAGATATACCGGTAATATAGGTATCCATGAATTAAGGTGCATGTATATGGGCAAAACTTAAATGTTGTTGTAAACTGTTGAACTATCTCACATGTTCAATGATAACGGAGTTAATTGCGTGTTTTTTTCAGAAGTGCAAATTACACGGGTCCTGTTTCCTCTCACGTGACTCCTTCCCGCTCCGGTCCTAGACACACCAACTCCACAGACGTCGAGTCTTTCTTTTCTCTCCGACCATCGACCTGTTAGCTGCTCACCGCCCAGACCGACGAGAGTCTTAAATTGAACTGCCAGGCCCAAGACACCGCGGAAAGCCTTCCACAATGTATGGAAGACATTTTCATATCTTATCAATTGACATATTAATGTGTTAATATCTCACGTGCTGCAATTATGTTATTGAATTAATCTGGCTTTAAACGGTGTGTGCACTGTCATTGAACTAGCTGTGTTAGCGTTAGCATTTCGTTAGCTTAGTTGCTATTCATTAGAGCTTTCGTCATTGACGGCTGGTATACGGTCATTAAATATAGGTCATATATTACATATAGGTCATTAAACATAACTAGTTATGTATGTTATAGGTAAAACAGTTCGTCAAGTGGACTTATTCGGTAGTTGGACAATTCGGACTGTTTCCAATTAGATGCTAGCTAAGGATCAACGTGTTAGCGTTAGCATTTCGTTAGCTTAGTTGCTATTCATTAGAGCTTTCGTCATTGACGGCTGGTATACGGTCATTAAATATAGGTCATATATTACATATAGGTCATTAAACATAACTAGTTATGTATGTTATAGGTAAAACAGTTCGTCAAGTGGACTTATTCGGTAGTTGGACAATTCGGACTCTTTCCAATTAGATGCTAGCTAAGGGTCAATCGTCCGCATTCGGAAAACGCGCTATAATTGATTGTAAGCTACCAAGCTATCACATCTAGCTAGTTATGTATAAAATATATTCCAAATGCTGCACTATGACAATAATGTAGCCGTGAAACCAATCTACATTCTACAGCTATTCAACCCCCCATGAACCCTGACCCCCAGGTGGGCTGTCCGACATGTCCATTATCAGTACACGCGGTGGACATGTTTTGCGTAGGGGGGGAGGGGGGTTACAGTGATGAACTGTTAATCAGTATTTAGCCTGTATGGTTATGTATGTGTGTGTATATATATATATAGGGTTCGACAATATCGATTTACTGTATATGCCGGTATGTTTTTCTGGCAGTTGCGCGTTGTAAAAACTCAAGTCAAACTCTGCTGTGTAGTATTCGACAGAGATGTAGAAACGTAGATGACTCATGAAGATGTTATAGCTAGCTATCTACAATTTATCATCAAAATAATGAACAGCAAGCTAGATCCAAAACTAGTGCCGGTGGAGAAGGGCAAGTGTGACATTGGACAGACTACCAAAACAGAAAAATAAAGTATCTGGTTTTTCAAATGGCGTCTTTGGCAGTCAACGTTACTAATTTATAAGACGGCAAATGGCGTCTTTGGCAGTCAATGAGTTAATAATCCTTATACACATCAATTACCCGATTTTTTCCGCGTGCAGCTCAAAACAACGACTATTGATAATTGAGGGTGCCTGTGTGTCCTCGAGTTATAACACTTCTTTTTGGAGCTGGTTCACAGTAGTCATGATCTGTCTGTCTCTGTGTCTCTGTCTCTCTCCCTGTCTGTCAATGTCTCTCTCTCCCCCCCCCCTCTCACTCTCTCCCCCCCCCTCTCTCTCCCCCCCCCCCCCTCTCTCTCTCTCACCCCCCCTCTCTTTCCCCCCCCCTCTCTCCCCCCCCCCCTCTCTCTCCCCCCCCCCTCTCTCTCCCCCCCTCTCTCTCTCCCCCCCCTCTCTTTCCCCCCCCCCTCTCTTTCCCTCTCTTTCCCTCTCCCCCTCCTCTCTTTCCCCCCCCCCTCTCTTTCCTCCCCTGCTCTCTTTTCTTCTCCCCCCTCTCTTTCTCTCCCCTCCCCCCCCCCCTCTCTCTCTCTCAGATGAGCTCCGTGCGGGGGAGAACAGTGACGTGGAGGCCACAGCCCTGGCAGGATGGGGACGGCGGGGAGCCCCTCTCTGACAGCGATTCAGAGGAGGAGGACTTCCCAGATGACAGCACCACCCCGCTGGGGGACTACGTCACACACGGTGAGATGCCGGATAGTGAGTTGGACTGGTGGTCGGTCGGAAGGTTGTGAGTTAAAATCCCGCCTGAAACAGAATAGAATAGAATAGAATAGACTTTATTGTCCTTGTACAGTTGCCTATACAATGAAATTGTAGTGGTTCTTCTGAAGGTGCAAAAACAGAAAGACATATTCACAAACATATACACATAACATATCACAAATATTACACACTAGACAAATTAAAAAGCGAAAATGCTATAAAACAAGCTAAGAGACAATGAGGTCCGTGGTGTCAAGTGCAAATAAAGACAACAATCTTAAGAAAATAAAAACAACTATAAAAGCAAGCTAAAAGACATGAGGTCAGTGGTGTTATAATAATACTGTAAAAAGATATAAATGTTAGATAGAAAACCGTTTTCTTCGATTGAAAACAAGAATAATTTGAGAATGGTAGAAGGAAGGTAGCTTTAGCAGCAGACAAAGAGGATGAGAAGTTGGAAAAGAGGGAGGGATGAAAGGTTAAAGGTCATCACCAGGAAAGCCAGTTTTTCTCCATTTCTTCTCAGCTGAATGTGAAATGTCGCTGCCTGTTTATAAGATTACAGAGACTCAGACAGCGACAAGGAATGGAGAGAGATGGTCGACAGAGCTGCCCTGAAGTTAGTGGACAAAAACTGTTTTTTTTGCTGAGGATACAAAGTGATAGAACTGCTTCTAATGAAGCTATGTACACCACTAAAGGTAGGGTATAAAGGTAGGGTCTAAAGGTAGGGTCTAAAGGTAGGGTTTGGGGAGGGTAAGGTTAAGCTGGTCCTATATCAGTGTATGTGGGCAACTTCACCCTGTAGCATAAGGTGGAGGGGAATGTCCAATGTCTCTGTCTCCCTCCCCCCCTCTCTCTTCCCCTCTCTCTTCCTCTATTTCTCTCCCTCCCTCTTTCTCTCTCCCTCTTTCTCTCTCTCCCTCCCTCTCTTTCTCTCTCCCTCCCTCCCTGCAACATAATTATGCTTTAAACACGAAGCGTGTAGTGTTAACTAAATGTTATTTATCATATGGTCTCATTCATTGATTACTAGCTATTACTAATTGATCATGGCCATTTAGCACATTTAAAGCTTAAACGTTTTAGGGGCACTTAGGTGGCGTAGCGGGTTAAGCTTTGACCATGTAACCGCAGGGTCCCTGGTTCGATTCCGGCCGGGGACATATCCTGCATGTCATCCCTCCTCTCTCTCTCACCCATCCTTCCTGTCTAAATCTCTACTGTATCTGTCAATAAAATGAAAATATGAGTGGGACTGCCCCACTCAGGAAAAGAAAAAAAAACGTTAAAGCTTAAACGTTTTAAATTTCAAATGTATTTATTTATTTATTGTATTCCAACCTCTATCTGCCTTGACTCAGACTTCCTGTCTCTGACTTCCTGACTCAGACTTCCTGACTCAGACTTCCTGTCTCTATCTGCCTTGACTTCCTGTCTCTCTTCCTCAGGGTTGAAGCAGCTCCTGGACGCTCAGCAGCTGTGTGACGTGACGCTGCTGGTGGAGGGGAAGAGGCTGATGTGTCACAGGTAGGCTAACGACTACCATGATATACGCACGGCTAAATGGAATGTTGACATCTTTTCATATTACAGCTAGGGGGTGTATATATAACGTCACTCTGCTTCGCAGAGTGCCTAACCACCCCACTAGCTGTGCCGATATCCACGACATACCACGCCTTCTGGTTCCATAACGCTTAAATCTCTCATATCTTCTAGTAGAACCACTGTGCAGAGCAGACCTCCAACGGTGCACATTATCAGGCAGAAAGGAATGTCACACAAATTCTAATAGGCTCATGACTCATCTCTTCTTCTTTTTTTCTGAGTGGGGCAGTCCCACTCATATTTTTCATTTTATTGGACAGATACAGTGAAGACAGACAGGAAAGTAAGGAGAGGAAGGGAGAGAGAGAGAGGGCATGGGCCGGATTCTAACCCATGCCGACATGGGCATATGTGTGCACTGTAGACCGTGGTGCTAGACCACTGGACCACCCCAGGCCATGGTGCTAGACCACTGGACCACCCCAGGCCATGGTGCTAGACCACTGGACCACCCCAGGCCATGGTGCTAGACCACTAGATCACCCCAGGCCATGGTGCTAGACCACTGGACCACCCCAGGCCATGGTGCTAGACCACTGGACCACCCCAGGCCATGGTGCTAGACCACTGGACCACCCCAGGCCATGGTGCTAGACCACTGGACCACCCCAGGCCATGGTGCTAGACCACTGGATCACCCCAGGCCATGGTGCTAGACCACTGGACCACCCCAGGCCATGGTGCTAGACCACTGGACCACCCCAGGCCATGGTGCTAGACCACTGGATCACCCCAGGCCATGGTGCTAGACCACTGGACCACCCCAGGCCATGGTGCTAGACCACTGGATCACCCCAGGCCATGGTGCTAGACCACTGGACCACCCCAGGCCATGGTGCTAGACCACTGGACCCCACCAGGCCATGGTGCTAGACCACTGGACCACCCCAGGCCATGGTGCTAGACCACTGGACCACCCCAGGCCATGGTGCTAGACCACTAGATCACCCCAGGCCATGGTGCTAGACCACTGGACCACCCCAGGCCATGGTGCTAGACCACTGGACCACCCCAGGCCATGGTGCTAGACCACTGGACCACCCCAGGCCATGGTGCTAGACCACTGGACCACCCCAGGCCATGGTGCTAGACCACTGGACCACCCCAGGCCTCCTCTCATATTTTCTAGTAGAACCACTGTGCAGAGCAGACCTCCAACAGTGCACATTATCAGGCACAAAGGAATGTCACACATATTCCTACTAAAGATAGGCTTGAATACTGTCTCACTTGAATGGATGCGTTGGTGTACTCGATCACTAAAATAGTACATGACATTTTAAAATACCACAATTAGTGGTGTGAACTGACAAAAAACCTGACAAAGATGCAACTGTAAGTATTTGTGCTGTTCGAGGCTGGCAGCCCGGCCCGGCATGTGGTGATTAGGTTTTCTAGCATTAATCTCTGTTATATAATTGGTTGATGACAACAAGCATTGTGATTGGCCAAGAGCTGTTAGAAGCTGTGATTTAATAACAATAATGTCATGGTTAAATCACATAATCTGATATTTCTATGCCGCAGTAGAGTTGTGTATCAGGTTTATTAGGAACACCAGTACATCTTGTTATTCATTCAGATGGTGTGGGGAATGTTTTCTTGGCACACTTTGGGCCTGTTAATACCAACCAATCATCGTTTGAATGCCACAGCCTATTTGAATATTGTTGCTGCTTTTCAAAATCACATCAGGATAAGATAGTATGAAGCTATTTTGCAGAGAGTTTTCTCTCTCTCACCCATCCTTCTTGTCATATCTCTACTGTCTCTATCCTCCTCTTTCTCTCTCACCCATCCTTCCTGTCACATCTCTACTGTCTCTATCCTCCTCTCTCTCTCTCTCTCTTTCACCCACCCTTCCTGTCATATCTCTACTGTCTCTATCCTCCTCTCTCTCTCTCACCCATCCTTCCTTTCACATCTCTACTGTCTCTATCCTCCTCTCTCTCTCTCCCTCTCTCTCTCTCACCCATCCTTCCTTCCTGTCACATCTCTACTGTCTCTATCCTCCTCTCTCTCTCTCTCTCTTTTTCACCCATCCTTCCTGTCACATCTCTACTGTCTCTATCACAATTTTAAAAATGAGATAAAATAAAAAGCCCCATATCAATCACAATAATGATTTTCCCATCTCCTTTCAGAGTCCTGTTGGCAGCGGTGAGCCCGTACTTCCGGGCCATGTTCACCAGCCCCCTGGTGGAGTCCCGCCTCAATGAGATCCGATTGGAGGAGGTGACCCCGTCCGTCATGGAGACCGTCATCCAGTTCGTCTACACCGGGGAGGCGGGGCTCTGCCTGGACACGGCAGAGGACCTGTTCGTGGCGGCCAATCGGTTTCAAGTGATGCCTCTCCAGGACCGTTGCTCTAGGTAACCGTAGTCATAGTTACTGGGTTGCGTTGGGTTACTGGGTTGCGTAACCTATTGTATATGTGACACGTGACTAATGCTTTGGTCCTCATCGGGACATCGAAGTTCGGTGTTAGCAGGTTCACAAAACAAGCTGTGTTAGTTGACTAGCGATGTGTCGTTGATTTTCAACAACGTGTAAATGTCTTCACATTTTTCAAAACAAAAGTCTGATCATTACATCGGATCCCGACATGAGGACCAAAGCATTAGAACGTGTCATGAATTGGAATTTCTCCAAAATGCAGTTGGCACTTAGGAAATAATTTAGCTGTTAGAAGACTTATTTACAAACCCCCCCCAAAAAGTGAAGTGAAGAACAGATAATCTAAATCACTTTATTTTCTGAGTGGGGGCAGTCCCACTCATATTTTTCTTTTTATTATGATAGAGATAGTGCAGATATGACAGGAAGGATGGGTGAGAGAGAGAGAAGGGATGACATGCAGGATATGTCCACGGCCGGAATCGAACCGGGAACCCTGCGGTTACCCCAACTAAGCACCCCATCTAAATCACTTTCTGTGTGTGTGTCTGTTCCAGGTTCCTGTTTGAACACCTCTCTGTGGACAACTGCCTGGGCATGTACTCCCTGGCCCGCTCCCACCACGACCAGCTGCTCCTCCGGGCCTCCCTGCGCCTGGTGGCCCAACACTTCCCCCGCGTGGCCCGGCAGAAGGACTTCCTCCTGCTGGACCCGGGCACCCTGGGAAGCCTGCTGGGGTCCGACCGCCTGGGCGTGGGCTCGGAGGGGGAGGTCTACGACGCTGCGCGCCGCTGGGCCGAACACCGGCCTCTAGAGCGCTACGCCCACATGCCGGCCCTCCTCCACCACCTCCGCCCGGGCCTGCTGTCTTCGGAGGAGAGCCGGCGTCTCTCCCAGGAGCTGGGCCCCGCGGGGGCGGTGGGCGGGGAGGGTCTCGGGGGTCCGCTGAGGCCCAGGGAGGGGATGTTCGAGAAGAAGATCGTCTGCGTGGACCTGAAGCACAGAGAGGACGAGTCTCTGACGGAGGGGGAGGTGGATTGCTTCGACCCGCGCACGGGGACGTGGGAGAAGCTGGCGGCCCTGCGGTCCCTGCAGTGCCCGGGGTGCACGGCGGTCGGGGGGCGCCTCTTCGTGGCCGGCGGGATCCTCCGGGGGGGGTCGGTGTCGTCGCTGGTGCACGAGTACGACGCCGTGCTGGACCGCTGGCTCGAGCGGCCGTCCATGGCTCAGCCCCGGGCCATGCTGGGGCTGCTGGGGTGCGGGGAGTCCCTCTACGCCCTGGGCGGCTGCAACCGGGCGGCGCTGCTGGACACGTGCGAGACCCTGGACCTGGCCTCGCTGCGCTGGAGCCCCGGACCGCGCTTGCCCTTACCGCTGCGCTCCTTCGCCTGCGCCGCCCTGCGCGGACGCCTCTACCTGCTCGGCGGGACCACGCTGGAGCAGAACCGCGCCGTGGTGCACTCGGGCGTGCTGGTCTACCACACGGCCACCGAGTCCTGGAGCCGCGTGGGACTGGACTCGGGCGCCACATGCCTGGCGGGCGGCGTGGCGGTGCGGGGAGGGGTCTGCACGATCGGGGGCTTCATGAGGGACGCCACTAATTTCATAGACGGGAACTACACGGACCTGGACCCGTTGGACGCCACCAGGCGGGTGCTGTTCTTCCGGGAGGGGCGGGGCTCCGTGGCGGAGCGGGAGGTGATGGGGGCGGTGGTGGCGGAGAGGGGGGGAGGCGGGGGAGGCGGGGGAGGGGGTGGGGGGGCCGGCGGGGGAGGGGGTGGGGGGGCCTGGTGCTTCCCGGGGCTCCCCAAGCAGATCGGGGCCGGGGGGGTGGCCCGGTGGCACAAGAGGATCTACGTTCTGGGCGGGGAGAACAACTCGCAGTTATTCGCCAGCATGTACATCTGGAAGCCCGGCTGGAGTGGCTGGGTGCAGAGGCGGGAAAAACTGCCGGAGAGGTGGGGGGTCAGCCGGTTTGGATGTGCCACTCTTAAGTTCCCCAAAAAGGACATCCAGTCACGACTGAGACTGGCCCGGGAGGACTGTTCATAAATACGCCCTGTGCTCTCTGTCCGTTCGGACATTAACTGATTTAGTTGTTTGATGTTTGATGTGTTTCTTTGTGTTGTTATTCTGCCAGTTGTGTATGTCTGCTGTGTGTTTCAGGCACAATTTTACCTGTTGTGAATACATAAATAATAAAATGGTATTAATTTAAAGCTATGAGAAGTTAGTAGTAGTAATTCTGTTATCTTAACCCTCTCCTCCTCGGTTGTGTTCATGTTTGCCCCCCCATCCTTGGTGTTCCCGGTCTAATTAGACCGGTCTGATTAACTGCTTCATATCTCCAAAACTACATGGTCAAATTAGCTAAATTTGGTACCTGGTGAAAGCTGAGACCGGTGAGATGTTAAAAAATTAACATAGATATGACCAAATTACTGTAATGTGACTAAATACACAGTAGAAATTGAATATTTCATTTCCGTTTTTGAGAATTTCAAATAAGAAGGCCAGTTACACCCTGAAACTCTATATATCTCTGCCAAACAACACATTGGATCAGTTCTTCAACATCTCAACATATACTGTGCAAAATTTGATGAGACAAACAATGTAGACTATTGGTTAACCTGAATAACTGGATGGGCATATAAGCACGGGAAAGAGAAGGGTTCCCTTAACAAACACCTGTTTCGTTTGATACATTTCAGTGTTTGTTATGGGAACCCATCTCTTTCCGGTGCTTATGTGTCCATCAGAACCATACCTTCCAGAGTTATGGGAACCCTTCTCTTTCACCCCAGGTGAACCACACCTTCCATGGAAGGTCTGGTTCGGATGGGCAAATAAGCACGGGAAAGAGAAGGGTTCCCATAACAAACACCTAATTGTTTAGTTTGAAATGTGTCAAACTTTATATATGAGGTATTTGAACAGGTCTGATACATCCTGGAATGTTGTAGCTTGTTACAACTTGTGTTATCCATTAATTTCCTATGACGGTCATTTTTGACCGGAAACACCACCGATGTTACAAAGTTGACTGAAACCTCAAAATTCAATGCCAGTGGTTAGTCAGCAATTTTATATGTTCAAATGCTTAGTGTGGAGGATATCATAAGGCCTTGAGGCAATCAAATGTAAAACACAATATTTATGATTGATGAAAGTTGCTCTCGGTCAGATTTGACCGGGAACACAACCGGAGGGTTAAATACAAGATAAAAAAGAATACAAGATACTTTCATTTTCACACAAACCAGTTGGTGGATTTAGTTTTCATGGGAGCGCCACATTCACCTTCACCTCACCATGAGAGCAGACAGTCCAGCTGAGCTGGAGGGGTGGGAGGTCTGTGTGTGTGTGTGTGTGTGTGTGTGTGTGTGTGTGTGTGTGTGTGTGTGGGCTCTGGAGATGAGTGGTTGAGGGGGTCAGTGACAGTGTGTGTGTGTGTGTGTGTGTGTGTGTGTGGCTCTGGAGATGAGGAGTGGTTGAGGGGGTCAGTGTGTGTGTGTGTGTGTGTGTGTGTGTGTGTGTGTGTGTGTGTGACTGGAGATGAGGAGTGGTTGAGGAGGTCAAGAAGAGTCAGAGGGAGGATAGCCCGGCCCCAGAGGGAGAATGAATGAATGAATGGTCTTTATTGTCATTAATACAGTACAGGTACCATACAACGAAATTTAGGAGGGGGGGCTCCCCTAGTGCTTGGAAAAAGACTAAAAACAAGAGAGCCAAGGGTAAAATAAAAAAGGGAAAAGAGCTGGTTGACATAAATAAAGGCTATGTAGTATGTACACTATCTACTATACTATACTACTATACTATACAATAAAACACTGTGCTGTACTCTATGCTATGCTATAAATATCCTAACTTTTCCTATATCTGAACCTTATGTACACAAGGGTTGTCATATTGCACATAGTATTGTTGCACATTCATTTAAAGTGTCGCAGTTAGCAGGTTTGAAATGTTCACAGTTGTATTTCAATATTGCACTTATGTTTACAATCTAGTAGCTGCCATCAAGTTGTCTAGATTGTCCAGGGCCTAGAACCTAGGTCTTTGCTGTGTTCAGGGCCTGAATGGCCCTAGGGTAGAAGCTGAGCTTCAGTCTGTTTGTCCGTGCGAAGAGGGAGAAGAGGAAGAGGAGGAGCCCAAGGCTGGATGCTGCTTCTGTGAGTCTGCTGACGGGAGAAGGCTGTAGGGTTGATACTGCACGAACCAGCTAATCCTCAACATTACTACAAGCATCAATACACAGGAGACACAATGTAATCCTTGAAAAACCATGAAGTCTGTGTTAAGTTAATGTCTCTCTCCCTCCCTCCCTCCCTCTCCCTCTCCTCCTCTCACCCTCTCTCCCTCCCCTCCTCTCTCCCTCCCTCTCCTCCTCTCTCCCTCCCTCTCTCCTCCTCTCTCTCTCTCCTCCTCTCTCTCTCTCCCTCTCCTCCTCTCTCCCTCCCTCTCCTCCTCTCTCCCTCCCTCTCCTCCTCTCTCCCTCTCCTCCTCTCTCTCTCCCTCTCCTCCTCTCTCCTCCCCTCCCTCTCTCCTCCTCTCTCTCTCTCTCTCCCTCTCCTCTCTCCTCCTCTCCCTCCCTCTCTCCTCCTCACTCCTCCTCTCTCCCTCTCTCTCTCTCCCTCTCTCCTCCTCTCTCTCTCCCTCTCCTCTCTCCTCCTCTCTCCCTCTCCTCTCCTCCTCTCTCCCTCTCCTCCTCCGTCTCTAGCGGCTGTCTTCAGGAGCATGGCGTCGGCAGTCGGCAAGGGGCTGTGTAAGGGGCTGTGTGAGGGGCTGTGTAAGGGGCTGTGTGAGCCCTTCAAGAAGGCCTCAAAGACCCAGAAGACACCTGAATGTCTGATTCACTAAATGTGTTTCAAAAAATTACATTAAATTCTGTGCATTCAACCTAATGTATTCCTTGTAATTTTAATTAATTTAATTTTGCCATTTAGCAGACGCTTTTAATCCAAAGCGATTTACAATTACGAATTACAGGGACATTCCCCCTGGAGTAACTGAGGGCTAAGTGCCTTACTCAAGGACACACTAGTAGTGGTGTGGTTTCAGGCGGGATTTGAACTCACAACCTTCCAACTCACTATCCACTAGACCACCACTACCCCTTGTCTTTTGTCATTTCACAGTTGGATTTAATCATCCACATTACCAGAGTGATTAATTGACACCGAATAGGAAATACTCCTACATTTACTGCTCACAGCCACCAGAGGGCGCTACCACTACACCATTGTGTGTCTATAAACATAATTATTTCATGTGTTTCTACCAACATGTTTTAGTAGGAGATGGCAATTAGAACGTATTAAGGCCTACATGTCTTAATAACCAGGGTTCCCTTTAAGCACACATTCAAACAGTGATGTTAGTTAGGACTATGGAGCAATTCTTTAAGGTAGTTGGGTAAACCAATAGGAGCATAGCTCCCCTATGGGGCGGAGCTCCATGAAATAGAACAGCGTAAATCACAATGTTAGAGATCTTTTATGCTATTATGAGAAAGTAAAAGTATTTTTGGTTCGGTATGAAACTGTGGCGGAACAATAGGTAATTGATGGGAAACACTGAAAGTAGCCGACTGGACATAAATGAGTAGTCGACTGTTCCTGAGATCTCCTTCAGCTGGCTCAGTTGTCCTCCATCTGGTTTTTCAGAAGTAGGAGGGGACAACTCCCTGTGAACTGAATCTCCTACAGGCGCTAATAGGGGGAAATAACAACATATTACATATATGAAAAGGTGTTCCTGTGGAAAGGCTATCATATATTAAGTTACTTATATTGACCCTATAAACAATTTAGTATAGGTAAGGTTTTGCCCTCTCTGATGGTACCCATATCTGGTCTGTCCCATAGACTATCAAGGAAAACCCCCATTTCAAAGATACAGGGCCTGAACATGTTGTAATCTGTGTATCTGTAATCTGTTGGTTTTCATCTCTAGCTTTTGCCCTAATCAGCAAACCTAGAGGTTACAAATGTAACACAGGTTCTCTGAAGGAGATAAGGGAGACCCTCACAATGGGACACGCATTCTGTATACCTATTCACTGAAACCCTCAGAAACCCTCTTCACTCACACCTGGACAAGCTGAGGAAGCCTGCAGGCACGTAGCCCCACCTAGTGCCCAGCCTATAAAGGCTTATGCATAACTCATTTAGATCGGTATATATATATATATATATATATATATATATATATATATATAGATATATATATATAGATATAGATAGATAGATAGATAGATAGATACACAATGGACAAAAGTATGTGGACACAATTATCATCTGGGGCTGTTTTCATGGTTTGGGCTAGGCCCCTTAGTTCCAGAGAAGGGAAATCGTAATGCTACAGCATACAATGCGATTCTACAGAATTGTATGCTTCCAACTTTGTGGCAACTGTTTGGGGAAGGCCCTTTCCAGTTTCAGCATGACAATGCCCCCATACACAAAGTGAGGTCCATAATGACATGTTTGCCGAGTTTGGTCTGGGAGAACTTGACTGGCCTGCACACAGAGCTCTGACCTCAACCCCATCAAACACCTTTGGGATGAATTGGAACGTTGACTGCAAACTAGTCCTTCTCCCCCAACATCAGTGCCTGACTTTATTAATGCTCTTGTGGCTGAATGGGAGCAAATCCCTGCAACCATATTCTAAAATCTAATAGAAAGTCTTCCCAGAAGAGTGGAAGCTACAGTACAAGGGGGGGGGGGGGGGAGTAGACTCTTAGGAGACACAGTATAGGCTAGATCCTCACAAGAATCAGATAATAACACACAAAATGTGATACGACGTAGCCTACGTCACGTATAGGGTCTATACTTCCTCAACATGTCTAAATGGTTTACTGCTGCTTTATTGACTGTGCGTCATTGTGCCTTGACTGTGTGACCTTGGAATATGAAATATGAAGACAAAAGCTCTAGTGTCGTATTGATTGGATCCTCTAATGAGCTCCTCAGTCTGGATGTGTTTTACCTGGAGTTGTAATTAACTAAACACCGTTAGGCGACAGGCCCACTCTCAAGAGTCATGGTCATTATTATCCCCCTCAAACAGATCAGGCATCTCAGTCCAGTTAGGGTGTAGTAACATTCTTCTACCACTGAGTGGCGCTGTCACCTTACAATGATAATAAATCTCTCAGCGACCCACGCAATAATGTACGGGTGCACACAGGGCCGTTGCGTTGCGTTGCACCGGAAGTCATTCATCTCAATGGGGCCGTTGCGTTGATCAGTTGCGTTGCTCTGCATTGCGTTTCTTGACCGTCAGGGTGCGGCAATCAGTCCAAAAAAATCTGCTTTTTGCGTTGCGTTGGATCCGTCAAAACAACCGGAAGTAGTTTCTTGCCCTGGAGTTCTCGCCTCAGATTTTAAATCCTCAATTTTGGCCGCCATTGGCTAAAATCTGTAATTTGGCTCTACAAGTGTTAATATGTAATTTTATGAAGTTTTTATATGTTTTCAGGCGAGCAAGTAACTATATATATTCACAAAATGTGTCCAGTTTATCAAAATAACCCGTTTATATATCTGATCTGACGTTTTTTTCCCCACTTCTGTGGGAAACTTCGCTAGCAACACGAGTAGAGCTTACCGTCTGCATCGCACGTTGAAGTACGTCAAGTCCATCCCACCAGGTTGCGCAACGCAACGCAATGGCCCTGTGTGCACCCGGCGTGATCAGAAGTTCTGATTCAGAACGTATCACTACATAATCTTGTAGTCACAATGTTTTAACATTCCGCACATAGTCAAGTTCACTCACAGAAGTTTTGACCTGCCAGAATATACTCGACTCTCTAGCGAAATCCGTTTGTCACTGCGTTTTATTAGTATTCACAAGTATTCACGATCAATAACCATTATTGATTGTTCTTCATTAGGTATTTATTCCTCCAATGCATCAGAAATTACATGTTCAGTATAATATTTTTGATATGTGTCTATATTTTATAGTTACTTGCTGTTTTAACTCGTTGGTTTTTCATGTTTCTCCCTCCCTTATGTTACCATGACCACAGTTAATATGGAGGGTGGTTATGATTATGAAGCCCTATTCCACGGGGAGGTAAGTTGAAACAATAGTCAGGTACAAATGCACAGGAGATAAACTGTTAAAACTTTAATGTGTGTCTCCCTCTTTTGCAGAAAAAGCTCATGAAGGCGTTCATGTTGCTGAAACATCCGGTGGAGGTCCCCTCCTATATAACAGCTAAGGACATGAGGAACTGGCTGTTAACGGAGAGGCCCTTCCTGCTGGATGAGTGAGTGATTTCTTTTTTTGTGATCAATTTTTTATTATTATTTCAGGGAATAATACAAGGGAGTGGTAACAAAAACTTAAACTCAGGAGAGAAATACAATGACAAAATTCAAGTACAAATACAAAATTCCCATAAACCTGCTGGCTATGTCTATGAAGTCTAAGATCCACCTCTGCATAATCAAAGATGAGTGAGAGATTTTATCAAACTGTATAGATAGGTTGATATATTCTATGGATAGCAGTCTGATACATTATCAAACTGTATAGATAGGTTATTCTATGGATAGCAGTATGATACATTATTTTATTCACATGAAGGTATGATGACATGGCAGAGAAAGAGCCCAACTTACAGCTCCATCTCCTTGAACTTGTAAGTAGCCTACTAGGACAACACATGAACATGTTTACTGACATACCCAGCAATAACAGGCAGTAAATTCATTTTATTAACATATTAGTGCCCTGACTCTCCTGCAAGAAATAATGTGGAATGTTGTGCACAGCTCTGGAGAGCCGAGAGGCTCCTCGGAATGGAGAAGATGGAGGAGGAAGTCCGCAGAGAGATCCAGGATGAGCACCGCCTCTCACTGCTGATGGGCAGAACGGTATGACAACACAACACACTGCTATTTCCTGGAGACAAACCTCAAAGTGCTTGCTTGAGTCAACTCTCTGTCTGTCACATGAAGGTAACCATGGAGGGGATGGACCTGTTCCTGTGCAAGACCCAACCGGCTGCGGAGGAGGCGGTCAAGAAGATCCTCCTTCCTGTCCTCGCCTCACTCCTGAAGGAGGTCACTCTCTCCAGGGTATTTCGATTGGTTGGAGATCTCTCCCCAGAGATCGTAGAGATGGCCTATGAACATCTCCTGGCTAGGTAATACAGAAGCATAATGCCTACTGTAAATGGACTGCACTTATACAGTGCCATATTCCAAAACGCTTTACAATGGCCTCTCATTCACCCATTCACACACACATTCACACACCAATGGCGGCAAGGTACCATGCAAGGCGCTGGCCCGCTCACTGGGAGCGATTTGGGGTTCAGTGTCTTGCCCAAGGACACCTCGACACGTGGCCAATCAGAGATTGAATCTCTGAACCGGCAACTTTGCGATCATTAGACGCCGGCTCTACTTCCTGAGCCACAGCCGCCCCATACTGTAAAATCTTATTTCACTTAAGAATGGCATCACAGAACAAGGCATCACATTACTGCAGTTAGGATTTTAGATAACAACATACAGGCATATATTATATTATTAAATATTATTTATTATAGATATTTTATTTTTATTTTATAGAAGTGACCTAACCCTAACCCTAACCCTAAATCCTTAACAGAGAACAGGTCAGAGGCCAAACTGAAGACCTCCACCATGGAGAAGACATGGGAGGCTGCTGCTGCCAGGGACATCAGTGGGCTGATGGAGAATGCAACTGCCTCTTTTCTCTCCCAGTCTGGAGAGGAAGTGCCTAAAAATTATGTTCTCTCTGCCATCACCAAGGCCATGGCCCAAAATAATTAAGACAACAAAATTCTGTTATGAAAATATAAAATCAGTCCCCTTTGCAGTGACGAGATGATGCATTAAAGTTAAGTGTATTACAAATGAGCCACGATCACAATAACATTACTGTTTTCCTGTGTAAGACACTACAGGAAATAATGTGTTGCTGTTCCTACTCTTAGACTGCTCTCCTCTGTTTGTTTACAGCCCTCAGAGCTCATGGCTATTGATTCCAGTGGTACGTTACTTTTACTGTTAATTTTCTAAAATCGCAACGAGTTAACATCATAAAACAAAAACCCTCACACCAATCATTGTGTCTAAAGTAACAGTTGCATTAATCATTTAATAAATGGAAGAACACTCAAATCTTGTCCTTCCTTCACAGAGGATAAAGCCACCAAACTGAAGACGAAGAAGAAGAAGGGAGGAGTTCGGAGGTTCTTCAGCCGCGTTTTCAAAATGATTAAGTGCATAGAACAAGAAGACCACTGAGACAGCCCCCCAACACACACCCCCCCACCCAAGTTACCTCTGTAGCTCGCTTCTGATAAAAACCTCACTGAAAGGGATCTAGCTCATATAACTCAACTGGAAACTAAAGCCTGCACCTTTTCAGTTCAACCTGTGAGGAATAGCTGGATATGTATTTGTATGTAATACCGCTTACATTCTTTGGGAAGAACCCTGATGTTACAATGCTGTTGGCTGTTCCATCTAGTTAATGTGATGTTTCTAGTGTATTCTGAGGTAATGTAACATAGTTAATGTGATGTTCCTGGTGTATTCTGAGGTAATGTAACATAGTTAATGTGATGTTCCTGGTGTATTCTGAGGTAATGTAACATAGTTAATGTGATGTTCCTGGTGTATTCTGAGGTAATGTAACATAGTTAATGTGATGTTCCTGGTGTATTCTGAGGTAATGTAATATAGTTAATGTGATGTTCCTGGTGTATTCTGAGGTAATGTAACATAGTTAATGTGATGTTGTTGGTGTATTCTGAGGTAATGTAATATAGTTAATGTGATGTTTCTGGTGTATTCTGAGGTAATGTTACATAGTTAATGTGATGTTCCTGGTGTATTCTGAGGTAATGTAATATAGTTAATGTGATGTTGTTGGTGGTATTCTGAGGTAATGTAATATAGTTAATGTGATGTTCCTGGTGTATTCTGAGGTAATGTAATATAGTTAATGTGATGCTCCTGGTGTATTCTGAGGTAATGAAACATAGTTAATGTGATGTTGTTGGTGTATTCTGAGGTAATGTAACATAGTTAATGTGATGTTGTTGGTGTATTCTGAGGTAATGTAACATAGTTAATGTGATGTTCCTGGTGTATTCTGAGGTAATGTAATATAGTTAATGTGATGTTTCTGGTGTATTCTGAGGTAATGTAACATAGTTAATGTGATGTTCCTGGTGTATTCTGAGGTAATGTAACATAGTTAATGTGATGTTGTTGGTGGTATTCTGAGGTAATGTAATATAGTTAATGTGATGTTCCTGGTGTATTCTGAGGTAATGTAATATAGTTAATGTGATGTTCCTGGTGTATTCTGAGGTAATGAAACATAGTTAATGTGATGTTCCTGGTGTATTCTGAGGTAATGTAATATAGTTAATGTGATGTTCCTGGTGTATTCTGAGGTAATGTAACATAGTTAATGTGATGTTCCTGGTGTATTCTGAGGTAATGTAACATAGTTAATGTGATGTTGTTGGTGTATTCTGAGGTAATGTAATATAGTTAATGTGATGTTTCTGGTGTATTCTGAGGTAATGTAACATAGTTAATGTGATGTTCCTGGTGTATTCTGAGGTAATGTAACATAGTTAATGTGATGTTGTTGGTGGTATTCTGAGGTAATGTAATATAGTTAATGTGATGTTCCTGGTGTATTCTGAGGTAATGTAACATAGTTAATGTGATGTTGTTGGTGTATTCTGAGGTAATGTACTATAGTTAATGTGATGTTCCTGGTGTATTCTGAGGTAATGTAATATAGTTAATGTGATGTTCCTGGTGTATTCTGAGGTAATGTAACATAGTTAATGTGATGTTGTTGGTGGTATTCTGAGGTAATGTAATATAGTTAATGTGATGTTCCTGGTGTATTCTGAGGTAATGTAACATAGTTAATGTGATGTTGTTGGTGGTATTCTGTGGTAATGTAACATAGTTAATGTGATGTTGTTGGTGGTATTCTGAGGTAATGTAATATACAGGCATGATAATCACTCACCTTTCGGCGAAATTCGCCGTTTTGAATCCAAAATAGACATCCATACGTTTTTTTTTTCCCAATCTTGTAATTCTGCATGTGACCACCACTAGAGTAAATCTAAAAGAAATCAGATATGAGCACATGGAAGCTAATTTTTCCACAAAAAAAACTTTCCGCCGGGACCGCCTAGCAGGTTCCGGGTCTCGTATCCTTCTCACCTTTTTCACCCCGACCCATTTTCATGCCTGTCACTGAAGGCATCAAAACTATGAATGAACACATGTGGAATGATGTACTTAACAAAAAAGTGTGAAATAACTCTAAATATGTCTTATATTTTAGATTCCTCAAAGTCGCCACCCTTTGCTTTTTTGTTGTTAATAAAATAAAAATATTTTGTTGTTAATAAAATATATAATAATAATATTATATATATATATAATAACATATTATTATTAACACATTATATTTAATATTATTATTATATATTTTATTAACAACAAAAAAGCAGTGGTTGTTAGTTAGCTAGCTATGTCTTGTTTCTTGCCTCGTGCAGCACTTTGCGCCAGTATGTGGTCACGACTGTGGTCACGACATGTGCTCGTGACTGTCTTTAACTCTTTGACTGCCAGCCATGTTCAGAGCGGAGAGCTCCACACTGCCAGACTTTTGGGGCATTTTCGCTGAACTTTGAAGACCCACCAAATATTGACTTTTCGGACTACATAAACATTGAACATATCTACCAAAACTTTAGACTCTCTTCTTTCATCAGAAAAAGAAAGTTTGTTTCTAGCCTCTTTGAGTGTTTAGAAATCGGCCGTAGAACATAGGGTGGTTTCAGCAAAAACACCTGATTTTGACCAATAAACAGAGAAAACGAGCTTTTTCTGCAGACCTTTTTTTTTTTTTTTTTTTTCTGCAGAGAAGCAAATTCAAGCAAAACGGTGACTGACGTCCACATATTTTAGTTTTAGTGACACCTCAAACATCTGAAAAGTTGTTTACTTCTATGAAACAATAAAAACAACACAGGAAAAAAGGCTTTTGATGACAAAATAACTACATTTATTCACAGATTTAGAACATTTAGAACATAATACAAAACATAACAAAATAATCTATTTACATGTGTGTGAACTATTTACAGGTGTGTACGTGTGTGTAAACTTATTTACAGATGTGTGTGTATGTGTGTGTGTAAACGTATTTACAGATGTGTGTGTGTGTGTGTGTGTGTGTGTGTAAACTTATTTACAGATATGTGTGTGTGTGTGTGTGTGTGTGTCTCTATGCACTCAATCATATTTTTTTGCTGTGTGGTAGGCTGTGAAGCACTCTCCTGAGTGCAGGGGTACATGGCAGGACCTGCACCACATTCTGGTCTCTCTCCTTTTACCCCTTCGAACGCAGACCCTACATTTTCTTGCTGGCTTTGTGTTATTGCTGGTGGGCCTTAATTTTTCCAACTCATGCCTGGCCATCCGGCCATCCAGCCTGCTGTCTGGGTCTTTCTGTCTTGCGGCCCTGGTTTGTCGGACCTCCTCTTCCTCCTCTTCCTCCTCCTCCTCCTCCTCCCCCCCCTCCTCCTCTCTCCCCCTCCTCCCCCTCCTCCTCTCTCCTCCTCTTCCTCCCCCTCCTCCTCCTCTCTCCTCCTCCTCCTCCTCCTCCACATAGGTTTTTTCAGTCCACGACCTCGCCACCCTCCTCACAAACTCCAAGTGTGTTTTGCACTTCCCCGGGTTCCTGGCCTTGTACAGCACATATGCATTGAACACACACAGCTGAAATAAGTATGCCACAAACTTCTTTGACCAGTTGAGTGTTTTCCGTATGAATGGGTAATATGCAATGTTCTGGTCAAGTTTGTCCACCCCATTCATGCAGGCATTGTATGCCACAACACACTGCGGTTTGAGCTGACCCACCTTCTCCTTCTTCCCCTTCTGCCACACCTCCACCCTCTGCATGCTGTCATGGTGGCAGGTTGTCACCATCCTCACCAGACGCTTGTCCTGCCATGCCATAACCAGCACCCTGCCATTGTGCCGCACCACCCTCCCCTCCACACCCAAGTCCTTCTTTGTCGGCTCCCTTATGATCTGCGGTTCCCCCCTGTTTTTTCGCAGTGTTCCGCAGACGTTGGTGTTGGCTTTGATCAACTGCTCACAAAGTTGAACAGAGTTGTAGAAGTTGTCCATGTAAAGTGTGTATCCGTGTCCTGTGAGACGGTCAAGGAGGGAGAACACTGTGTCTGGGAGTGTGTTATGCTGGCCAACATAAGGCTTAATGTTAAAACAATACCCAGTATAAGAGTCACACAGTATGTAGGATTTAATTCCATACTTCACCGGCTTCTGAGGGTTATACACTTTGAATGATAGGCGGCCACGCCACTGCATCATTCCTTCATCAATGCAGATACTTTCAAAGGGCTGATACAGCTCTTTGAATTTGGCTACAACATGATCTAAAATAGGACGCACTTTATACATTTTATCTGTGGCGTCCTGTGATGCATTATTGTTGTAGTGGAGGAACTTCCAGATGAGCTGATACCTGTTCCTGGACATGGTTTTATTGAAGTATGGAGTGGCGTCCTGTGGATCCACACTCCAATACATTTCTATTTTTGGCTTTTTTATGTAACCGGTGATGAAAGTGAGTCCAAAGAATCGTTTCAGTTCTGGGACTGTCACCGGTTTCCATGACCTCCCTCTGGAGTGCCGGGATGTGTCGGGATGTGCCTGTAAAAACTGCTTGGCATACAGGTTGGTTTGATCTGCAATGTGCTGCACCAGCTCATCAGGAATGAGCAGCTCCAGGAAATCAACCGGCCGGTCAGATTTCAGCTCTGCAGCAGCATTCTGGGGTCCAGGGGTTGCCGTGAATGGAACCTTTGTGGGTTGCCAGTCACCGTCACCCCAACCAGCAGCTTTCTCTGAAGACAGCCGTCTCCTTGCAGCAAACCCACTGGTTGAGGCACGTCCTCTGCTCGATTCAGGAACTGTAAAATATTGAAATATATACCATTTTATACAAAATATATATATACAAAAGGCATGTTTTATTGCTTTGTAATGATGTAGTGTAATAGTGTAATAGTAATAGTAATAGTGTTATACTGCTCTAGTGATGGTTAAAGTTTCAGCACAACACACACAGGTAGACATCAACACAGAGAGGTCACACACAGGTCATCAACACACACATCAACACACAGAGGGAGACTTCAAAGACACAGGTCACACACAGGTCATCAACACAGACATCAACACACAGAGGGAGACTTCAAAGACACAGGTCACACACAGGTCATCAACACAGACATCAACACACAGAGGGAGACTTCAAAGACACAGGTCACACACAGGTCATCAACACAGACATCAACACACAGAGGGAGACTTCAAAGACACAGGTCACACACAGGTCATCAACACAGACATCAACACACAGAGGGAGACTTCAAAGACACAGGTCACACACAGGTCATCAACACACACATCAACACACAGAGGTATACTTCAAAGACACGGGTAAACATCAACACAGAGGTAGACATCAACACAGGTAGACATCGCACGCACACACACACGCGCGCGTGTGAAACAGAGCCTCTCTGACCTGAGGCAAGGCAAATGTATTTGTGTAGCACATACATGTAGACCCAAGGTTACCCATAACTACCTCATAACTAATATGAGCCTTACATCACATTACCCATAAACATCCCCTCTTCATCTCCCTCATATCTGCACACACACACACACACACACACTCACACACACTCACACATACAGGCACACACACACACACACACACACACACACACACACACACACACACACACATACAGGCATACAGGCACACACACACACACACAGGCACACACACACACACACACACACACACTCACACATACACACACACGGTCTGTAAAGAATACAAAAAGAAAAACAAATTCATTCATTCATTCATTCAACAGTTTTACCGTTTTTGCTCTCCACCCGCGGGGATCCGCGCTGATCTGGAGAGGAGCCCCTGCTACTATCCGATCGGGAAGGCAACCACTCGTCTGAATCGGGGTCTGGTTCAGAATCGTCCGACTCTGAACTGTTTGAAGAGTCGCGCGATGGCTGCGCTGCTCCGGGATGCTCCGCGCCGCGTTTGGCACATCTCCTATACCAGATCTCGCCGCGTTTGGCACATCTCCTATACCAGATCTGCTTGACCTGATCTGCACCACACTCCTTGCAGATCCACTGCCAGACAAGCTCTGTGCCAGTGTCAACTGCTTATAATGCTTGTCGCCTGAACCTCTCGTCTTCGCTCTCCTCTTCGCCATTTCTACAACCCACAACAAGCCACTTCCTTGTCCAGGCTTTTTATAGCTGAGCTAAATCGAACTACTGCCCTCATCTGGGACCGAAATACATTACACCCAAGTCTGAAATTCACACAATAGGTGTAGAACATGTCAATAACGCGATCCCCGCGAAAAATTTTTTTTTTTCTATAAGACGCCAATTGGCGTCTTTGGCAGTCTACGTTACTATTCTATAAGACGCCAATTGGCGTCTTTGGCAGTCAATGAGTTAATTGTGTTCCAAATGTACACGTGGTAGTCATGTCAAACTGTGCTATGTTAAAATTGTAGAATGAGAAGTTTAATTTGTATGTTTCTTCCAGTTCCATTCCAGTTCCATTCCCAAACCCTAAAATGACGGGTCGAGCCCAAGCAAGATCGAGGGGTCGTGCACGCGGTCAAGAGACTGGGCCACCAGGGGCGATGTCGGTGAGTTCATTAATAATCCTTATACACATCAATTACCCGATTTTTTCCACGTGCACGCACGCTCAAAACAACGACTATTGATAATTGAGGGTGCCTGTGTGTCCTCGAGTTATAACACTTCTTTTTGGAGCTGGTTCACAGTAGTCATGATCTGTCTGTCTCTGTGTCTCTCCCTGTCTGTCAATGTCTCTCTCTCCCCCCCCCCCCCTCTCTCTCCCCCCCCCCCCCCTCTCTCTCTCCCCCCCCCCCCCTCTCTCTCTCCCCCCCCCCTCTCTCTCTCTCCCCCCCTCTCTCTCTCTCCCCCCCTCTCTCTCTCTCCCCCCCCCTCTCTTTCCCCCCCACCCCCTCTCTTTCCCTCTCCCCCCCTCTCTTTCCCTCTCCCCCCCTCTCTTTCCTCTCCCCCCCCCTCCCCTCTCTTTCCCTCCCCCCCCTCTCTCTCTCCCCCCCTCCCTCTTTCTCTCCCCCCCCCCCCCCCACTCCACCAGGTACTCCGTCACCGCCCTGGGGTGCCCAGCCACATTGGCGGTCATGTTGGGGGGCTGCCACTCCACCCACAGCTGGCCCTCCTGGGTGTACCAGCCCAACGACTCCACCGGAGGGGGCTCTAGAGCACACATAACATTAACATAAATACACACTTCACAAAGTATTATAGACAGGGGTGCACATAACTGGTGCGCCAGTGCGCATGCGTCGCCAAAATGCATGCTGCGCGGCAGATCAGCGGCATGAACGCGCTCTTGCGCACCAACAGCTGGAAGCGCTGGGAGAGGAATTTACTTCCTCAAAATCCAACTGCTGACTGCTGCATCACTGCAAGCCCCACTAAGTAACTATTTGCCGTCCCCTCAGCCGAAGGCCCGACGAGTAATCCATCACAACAGTCGACTGACGACGACCACGGCGACTCGGAAAACATTCGGAACTCGGAAAACATTCGGACTCGGAAAACATTCGGAAAATATCGTAACTCGTACTTTCATTCCGCGTATCGCGTATCGCACGGTTATCACGCCGCACGTGAAAATTCAGTCCCGAACGACTCGTCGCTAAAAGGAAAAACAACACCAAGGGACTTCACGTTTCTTTTCTCTGAAGCTTTCAAACGTTCAGACGTTTGTTTTACAGCTTCATTATCGCACCTCGACCCCTGACCCAGGGAATATGGTTGGGAATTCTATTAGAAGAAAAAAAAAAAGACTTTGTTGCACAATCAAAATAATGAGCTATTTAAAGTGATAGCCTACAACATCCTCTACCATGGTTGAAATTGAGGACAGTGATAACAGCAGTCAAGAGAGCAGTGATGATGATGATTAAGCTTGTAGCATAAGTAAATGCTTAGGCTGTAACTTTTTGTTGAAAAGTTTATTTCAGTGTTTACAGAACAGAGCAGTGCTTAAAGAGATATCCGTTTATTTCAGTGTGTTTAAAGAACAGACATTCAGTTAGTGCTTAAAGAGATGTCAGTTGATTTCATTGTGTTTAAAGGAGTCTGACAGACTTTCATGCTTAAAGAGCAGTCATTTGATTTTGCATTTGTTTCTTTTGTTTTGCACACAATCATTTGTTCGTTCATCTTTATTTATGAATAAATGTCGTTTTGCTAATATAAGTTATCCATGCATCCCTTTTTTTATCCATCCTGTGGGACGGGTCGTGACTCGCGAGCTCGGGGAGCACCAAGCAGCATCCCTAGGTGCTCCTCTGAGCACTGGCCCCAAAAAGTTATGTGCACCCCTGATAATAATAATAATGTTACATTTGTATAGTGCTTTGGACTCAAAAAATGTGTATAGTGCTTTGGACTCAAAAAATATTAACATAAAAATATAGAGGACAGTCATAGAACATACATACAATGACTCTTCAAATATGATCTACAGAAATGTGTCTTGTTTGTTAAAATCTATTCAACATTGAAACAAGACCCAGTGATCAACTGCCAACTAGACAATAAAGACTTTACCCAGACTTGAAAACAGTTGTGTAGCAATTGGGGGATCATGTGTAGATGAGGATTCTTCTCATTCTTCACTATTAACCAAACATGGATTAAAATCTACTATCATACCTGTGTTGTATGTAATGTGTCAGTGTTTCTTTCCCTACCTTAGACATCAGTTGTATTCTCCGTTCAGCTTGCCCCTGGACAGGCATGACCACCCTCCACAGATCAGGCTTACTGGAGGGCTCTAGAGGAGAGAGGACAGAGGAGACGTCACATATCTCACCAATGACAGATATCACGGTACAGTTCTACCACACATACTGATACAATGAACTAGACACTAATCTGATCAAGATATCAAGATTCCCCTTCCTCTCACGCGACATCCTTCCATTGCTCTCTGGGAATCACTGGCACTGAAATCACGTATTCCCTCACTGATGCTACGTAGCACTAAGCTAACGTTTTCTCCCGAGCCTTCGCCTGAGCCTTGAGCGTCATCCATCTCCGTAGAATTCTTTATTTGTTGCTCATCACATTTCTTTTGTCCTCTAGTTTTCTTTCCCCCACTCATTCCAATATATTTTATAACGATTTGTATTAAAGTTTATGAATTAAGGGGGTTAGTTTTATCTGGCTATTGGGAGCTCAAAATTAAGCAGCCATCTTGCACGTTTCGCCACCGGAAGTCTGCAAACTTCCCTTTTAATGGTTGTGGTGACTGGCTCTTACACTCACCGGCCTCAGGGGTCCTGGCGGTGGTGTTACTGCTCCAGTCGCTCCAGTAGCCGTAGTCCTTGTCATGAATGCAGCGCACCTGAACCACATACACGGTGTCAGGCCTCAGGCTCTGCAGCCGGAACGTCTCCATGTACTTCTCAGTATCTGCCCGGGGCACCTGGGGGAGGGGGGGTCGCAGCACATTAGACACCAGGACACACAGCACAACAGAACATCCAAGACCACCATTACAATGATCTATAGAGACAATCAAAGTGACTTTGAAAACGGCAGAACAGATTGCTTCCCAATTGACCAAATAGCCGGTGAGAATAGTACATACATGTATTATATAAACCTGTAAAATTCATATTTACCTCGGTCCACTCTCCAGCGGTGGCCTTGCAGTAGCGGATGTTGTACTTCAGTATGCCGTATGTTTTGTGGATAGGGTGGGTCCAGTTCACGATGAGAGATCTGGCAAATTGCTTCTCCGAGATGTTTCTGACTTTGGAGGGGGGGTTTGTTTTCACTGCAAAACAGGAAAGACATATAGATCATTACACTATAGACAGTGCTCTGCGGAAGTAATGGGACAGTGAAGCATTTTATCTTCTTTTGGCTCTACACTCGAAAAGACATAGTTCCCCTATCAATCTTTTTTTTTGTGTGTAACCAAAACCTTTGGAATCTTTCTATATACAGTATATTGTACTATGATCCCTCTTCTCTATATCTCTCTCTGTCATTCCGTCAAGACTGTAATAAGGATTAGACTTCCCTCTCTCCTTTAAACATTTTTTAACAAATCATCATGATGAGACTGAGGTCCATTGGTGTCCACCTACCCAGCTCCTCTGCCGATATGTTCAGGACATCAGACTGGACCTGCCCCAGTCCGTTCTCTACCTTCACCCACACGTCCAGTTCCATGAACATAGGGAACGTTTCAAAGAAGATGACGCCACTGCTCCTCTGTGCCTTACTTATGAATGTCTTGTTGGAATCCCTGCAGGGAAATATAAACTCATCCTGAGTTGATTCTCCTTATTTTTCCACCAGTCCGATGTACATTAGTCGATGGCTAATATGATCCAGTTTGTTTGGAAGGGAAACTAAAAGCTGCCACTGTTTAAGACGCTTGATCACAACTGGAGCCAGATTAACTGATTGCTGAGAGCACTTGAAAACAAATACATGTATACAAGTCCCTATAGACAGTCTACCCACACCCTTTTAAACATTTTCACCTTTTGTTGCCCCAGAGCCTGGAATTTGAATATATTCGAGAGTCCACCAACTCAAATTGCTGATTTCAGTTGCACACTATCTGTAGTTAACAACAAATTGCTGATGTCCTCATAATCAATACAATGTTATAAAAACAGAATTATCTTAATATAATAATAATGTAATATTATTCATTATCATACATGGAGGTCAAAATCAGAGGACGGGCTCGTTGTAATGCATGGAATGGAATGAGATATCCATCGCAATGAGCACCTCCTCCGGTTTCTACCTCCACCAGCCTCCCCTGACCCAAACACCACAATGCGTATCCACAGAGCCAGTGACTTACACTATGGTGGTCAACAGAGTGTAGGTAGTGGGCACCTCCTCTACTCCCCCAGGCAGCTCCTGCCTCCTCCCGGCATCCCAGAAGCAGGATACGTTAGAGGAGATCTGGGAGCCGGACTGGACGGCCATGCAGGACAGTCGCTCCGGCTTCACAGGAGCATCTGACCAGGACCAGAGGATGGAACACAATCAACTCTGGTCTATGGTTCGGTGTTCATATTGTTTGTATTTATTGTTTATATTGTTTAGTATTGTTCTTGTGCCTTGGAGACAATAGTTTTGTAAAAATCCCTATCCAAATCAATTTGATTGATTGACTGTCATTATATAAAAAGAAGTAATGTGTTGCTATGGATCTTCAGGGTGACAAAATAAACAATGTTTCCTTGAAAGTAAATATTTTCATATGTTATTATATCATAACATTTCTATAAGTAAAATAGTGATATTTATGAAAATTAAAGTGTGAAGGAAACACAATTTCCTGGACATGGAGCCTATTGTAGCATTGTAGGCCTACTTACACCCCTTCTTCATAATGATCCCGTGGATTTGCAGTTTGTTGTTTCCCGTACTCCGATGGTTATTAAATTATTTAGTCATTCAAAGGCAATATTAAAAAATGGGTTTTCAGTCTTGACTTGAACATATTTGCAGCCTCACCAAATCTGTGGTACACATTGGGCTGATATGCTAGCAAAAGGTCTTTCAGATAGGTGCTGTGCCAGTGAGAGCTTTATAAACAAGCAGAAGGATTTTGAAATCTATTCTGAACTTAACAGGAAGCCAGTGTAGAGTTTCTAAAATAGGAGTTATATGAAAAAAAGCACATGATATGGTAGGATAGATAGAACTAAAGGCATATGGATCACCTGCCACCAACTGCTCTCATACGTTAAACAATACGTGTACAATAGCGTGTACTGCAGGTCAGATGAGGTACAGTAGATGAGGTTACCTTCCCTCTTCCAATGATGTCCAGCAGTCTCCCCGGAGTTCCACAGAGCACGTTGCAGCCCTTCAGCACCTCTCTTATGGCGTAGCTGGTGCTAATGCCCCCATAGACCACTACAGGGCGCACACACGTCCTGCAGAGGAGAGGGACAATGTTGTCACATCATGTTTAGTTCCTTTGGGCAAAACAACATTCACGCTTTGCTGAAAATCTGGCATTCATCCTAGAACTGGGGAATGTTCGGGACACTTTCTAAAACTCCTTAATGTTTTATAACACATTCTAGAAGGGCTGCCTTCCTCACCCGAAGGCGAACTTCCTGGCCTCCAGGTAGATCTGGTTGATGAGCTCCCTCGTGGGAGCCACGGTGATGGCCTCTGGTTCCTGCACCTCGCTGAACCTGCTGGCTGCCACACCGTCCGCCATCAGCTTCTGCAGGATGGGCAGCAGGAACGCAGCCTGGGGAGCGGTTTACAGCAAAACAATCATTAGTCCCTTACAGATTGTTGTTGTCAATTGTATTAATTGATTTGTCTGCACAAAGAGAGAAAATAAAGGCAATTGTGCAGGGTGCACTTGAATTCAAAACATGTTGATAAAACATGCTAGAGCCAAGTGTTGATAGAAAACAGATTAAAACTGTGTATTGATCAGTATTATGCATCCAAAAATATTGGTGGATATATATAGAACATTTTTGTGTAGATTGTAGAAGGTGACTCACTGTTTTTCCAGAGCCGGTCTGGGCACAGGCCATGAGGTCTCTGCCGGCTAAGATGATGGGGATGCCATGCTTCTGCACCGGGGTGGGCTTCACATAGCCAGACTTGGTGACGTTCCTGTTCAGAGAATCACACAGGGCAGCCTCTTCAAATGTCTGGGGGGACAGTGTTACGGTCTCTCAATTTACCTTCAGATCATACAACAATTCACAGACAAACAAGCAAATGTAAACCATTCAAGACAATTTGTGAAAATTGGTTAAAAAAATTGCTCATCAGGTAGTGAAAGTCATCAACTGAGGCAACATGAAGACACCAGGAAGGAACTCACCAGGATGGCTTTGGGGGGGTTGCTGCCACTGACATCCACCAGGATGTTGTCATACTTGTCAAAGTTGATGCCCGTTTCAAACTGAGCGAAGACATCAGAGTCCTCTTCAGAGGGGGTGGGGGGCACATAGGTCACCCTTGGAGGTGCTAAGGAGGGAGGGGAGGCACAGGTCACCCTAGAAGGTCTTAGGGAGGCCTTAGATACTCCGAAACTCCTGCTTAGCTAGACCACCCAGGAGAGACGGTTTACAGTAGAAGAGAAAGTTTGCAATATTTAGAGCCCATGGCCATCAGGTATGAACATACTGACCATCAGCATCACCGTCTCCTCCCTCACCATCCCGGGAGCCTGATGTGGGAAACAGGTCTCAATAAGACAGCAAGAAAACCATGTTTAAGTAAGTAAGCCTTGCACACAAATAGGGCAGGAGCCCATCTCTCCTGTCAACCAGGGAAGCAGAAATCAGAGGACAGCTCATTTCAGGGTTCTCCCCAAACAATGCAAGAGTGGCCGGGCCACCTCGTCAACAAATCAAGTTATGCTTTCCACAAATCAATCATGACCATTCATTGATAAGGTAATATCTCAAAGACAGAACCTTTGGAGAACACTTCTTCGTCTCTTCCACGGTAGCCTGAGGAGAACAAAGACAAGACACACTGTAAGGAGATGGACTTGTGCGGCAAGGCAGTTTCATCCAACACTCTAACCCCATGTCCTCAGACATCAATGGAAATTCCTGGTAAAATAAAAGGTTTTAAAAAACACACAAAACGCCCACTGAATTACCTCCTCCACCGAAGCCTCCTCTTCCACCTCCATCTTCACCATCTGAAACCAGGAAATCACGTTTGAGATCACACCCATCAGCAACTCAACTAGTACATTCTTATGAGCATAGTTGGTGTTCATCTTCACAGATTAACCAAGCATCTGCGTGTGCCTGTATCAGGTGTGTGACATGTTTGTTCTTCATCAGTCATGGAGCTAACAGAACATTCTAGAAGGGGAGATCAGTGGAGGCAGAAATCAGGAGACAGGCTCATTCGGATGGAAGGAGGAATGGGGTGTTCCTCATTTCACCGTCACCAGCCTCCAGTGGTGCAGAATCAGATGTACCTCTAGAGTGGAAGCCTCCTCTGCCCCCACGACCTCCTCTGCCACCTCCAAAACCTGAGGGGAAATAATAGCAGAAGTGAGGAGAATTCAATGGTTTACCGCCATTACACCCCCAAGGTTCTCCCCAAACAATGTAAGAGTGGCGCTGCGCCATGGTGTGAACTTGGCAACAGAGCATGTTATCCTGCATTCAGTATATGAAAACCATCATACCTTTTTCATTGATGTTATCACCATACCCTGTAAAACAGATATTTTTTTTGCAGCAAGTCACAAAGAAGCTTGTCAGACAATGAAAGATCAACACATTAAGAGGCACAAAGAAGGAAAAAATGATAAACTGAATATACCACTTCTGAATCCACCACTTCCACCCCCTGTTAAGACAACAGGACATTACATTACTTCAGGGTTTAAAAGCATTCAATTGTCAAGCATTTAAAAGCAGTTAAAATACTCAGCTCAATGAATCCACACCATACAAACTAATGCCTTTCAGGAGGCCTGTTCAGAACATTCAGATAAGAATTGTATGGTTGAGAAAATGTCTCGTAATATTGGAGAAGTTCCGTCAGACCGAATAGACCCCAGTCAGGTCCAACCAGCAGCAGACATTCTCACCTCTTCCTCTCTCCCAACCACTATTCCAAGAGCTGCCTCCGTCACCCCCTGAAAGAAAAAAAGCCTATTTACTGAGAAAGGGTCTCAAACCGGGGGGTCATGTTATGGACTTCAATCTTTTGGGAAACAGTATGACCTCTGATATCAGTCAACACTTACCTTTGTTCCCATTCTCATCAGTGCTCCCTGTTCAGAAGAAAACAAGCATTCAGCCGGAGTAAAGCAACTTATCATAGTATCATTATCATAGTACATAAAATGGAATTTTGTTGAGTTTTACTAACTACAATTGCAACTCAAGATTGGCTTGAATTTCTTTCTGTAACTAGTCTGTTTTTCTTAATTCAAAAAACACAAAGAACAAAATGGCTTGAAACACTCTTTATATTAGGTACTAAATGTAACCACCTGAAGCAAAGCGTTTGAAGCCTCCGCCTCCTCCCCTAGCTCCTCTGCCTGTGGAAGAGTAGACAGGAGGTTCAGATCAGCATAACAGCCCATCTAGCGATCATTCATCCCAGATATTCAGATGCCTATTCAATTGGTAAACGTTTAATTTACCACCTTGGTGGAATTTACATTACCTTTTAATTGGCTCAGTGCAAACTCTACCCAACCAGCCACTGGCAGAACTTAACAACCATGCCTATAGAACTTACCACTACCACCAAAGCCTCCTCCACTGTTCCTGGACACACCGTTATCTAAACACACCAATGACATGGAATCAGCTGATCTTATACATCTAATATTCTACCTTATAAGAAGACAAACATGGAGGACGCCAAGTGGGATTCACCTAATCATTACATTTCAACTTAAATGGGGTGCCATCAGTCAGGCATTCCCAAGCATCAGTTAGCATATACCATATGAAAAAGGCACCATCCTACCATCATTCGCTCCTAGTATAGTATCCAATATACACTGCTCAAAGAAATGAATGGGGACACTTCGAGGATATGCCTCCCCATACCATCACTGACAAACCGGTCATGCTGGATGATGTTGCAGGCAGCATAACATTCGCAACGGCGTCTCCACACTCTTTCATGTCTGTCACATGCTCAGTGTGAACCTGTTCTCATCTGTGAAGAGAACGGGGCACCAATGGCGAACCTGAAAATACTGTGATTAAGTGTTTCCTTCATTTTTTTTGAGCAGTGTACTAACTGTGGCCTTCACTGTTTCATGAGGTCATGCCACTGGGAGAGGAGATGCTTAGTCTTTAAGGTCATGTTCTCACATGAAAGTCCGAATCGAGACCCGGAGCAAGTGGATGACTTCGCAACATTGTTGCATAAATTATTTCTCTGATTTGCGTTTTCACAAGCCTTCATGTAAACGAAGTAACATACGCAATCGAAGTAACAGACGTGGTAGTTGTCCGTTGCCCGTTGTCCCGCTCTTATACAGATCAACACGCGTGCGCTGTTGTTTTCCTATGGACTGCCTCGAGCAGCGTTCTCACCAAAAGCGAAGCAAAGTGATGGATGCATCGTTTCTAACCGAAGCGAAACCACCCTTTTCAAGCGGAGCATCCAAGGGTTCTTTGCTGCGGGAGCGACTTCGAATGCGAGTTCTCACAGCTCCAAACACAGAGCAAAGCGAACTTTATCCTAAACTCTGTTTCAAGTGAAGCAAATGTTCTAGTGAGAACACCCCCTAAAAAAAGGAAATCATTCCTTCAGTATTCTGTGTACAAAGCCATGTCACCTGTGAACTTGTTAGCTCTGCCAGTGTGATAAGGAACCATCAGGCTATTGATTATTTGTAAATGTAAAATTATTTCTTCTTCTAGCACGACTGCCAATGGCCCCTGGCCTGAGCTGGATAACTCTTCCTGCTACAACTAGTGAATTGATGATTCACTTGCTTAGTCAAATGTATCGATTGTAAGTAATTTGGAATAAGGCGTCTGCTAAATGCCAAAAATGTAAATGTAACGTTTCATAACTTAAAATGGGTCTTTAACTTACCATTGCTGGTACTGATAGTAGCATCCTGCAAACAGAGAGTGTGATTGTGAGGGGAAAAAACTGCCTCTTCATTTTAGTATGATTCATATCAAAATGTGTTTGATGAAGTTAATGGTCAGGTGGCAAATTACCTCGTCCCATTCTTCCATGATTGGTTTTGGGATTGGCTGTAGTAAAAGAATTACAGTGTCATGGCAACAAATCTTTATGCTTAAATACTACTGATTGATCATCATCATCAGCAATTAGGGAGACAAATGCATTTGCAGCCCTCCTCCCCCCCCCCCCCCCCACTCCAGTTTGATAGGTTGGTAGCTAACAATCAATTATAGCGCGTTTTCCGAATGCGGACGATCCTGCTAATTGGAAAGAGTCAGAATTGTCCAAACGCTTGAGCAAAATCCCCGAATTAGTCCACTTACCAAACAGTTTTAGCTATACAATACATAACTAATTATGTTTAATTACCTGGCCGTATACAAACCGTTAATTACTAAAGCTTTAATTAATAGCAACTAGGTTAACGAAATGTTAACAGTAACCCAATGATAGTGCACAGTGCACACCATAAAGCAAGATTAATTCAATAACATAATTGCAGCACGTGTAAGACATTAACACATTTATATGTAATTTGATCAAATGTCTTCCATACATTACGCAACACTTTCCGCAGTGTCTTGATGGTCTTGGATGTGGCAGCGAGCAGGCTGAGAAAGTCAGAAAGACAGAATCGTCCACGACCAGGAATAACAGGGAAGGAATCACGTGTTCACTCCGTTAAGACGTGAGATAGTTCAACAGTTTACAACCAAATTAAAGTTTGCCCATATACATGCACCTTAATTTATGGATAGGCTACCTATATTCTATCTTGTATTTTGTTAACTGTTGCTGTGCAACACATTGTCTCTTAATTTAGTTATCTGAAAATAGCATCTATAGAGTCCATAATTAGCCTATTTACTGTGTCTTTGATGAGCGACGATCTGGTGGCGTCTTAATAAACTGGTTCAAGATCAGTTCGGTTGGTTGTTTGATTTGGGGTGGTTAGATTCATGCCTGAGGCAAGCCACCACTTACTCATCTCTTACACCTGCCACTGACTACGCAATTGACTCATTAAGTAGCACAGTCAAGTAGTTCTGAAACAGTTTACTGAAGAAAAAAAAATAATCAAAGTATGAAGTTGAGCTAAAAGACACAGTAAATGATAGGCTCCTTATGGACTCCATAGCTGCTATTTTCAGATAAATATTCAGAGACAATGTGTTGCACAGCAGTTAATAAAAATACAAGATATACCGGTAATATAGGTATCCATGAATTAAGGTGCATGTATATGGGCAAAACTTAAATGTTGTTGTAAACTGTTGAACTATCTCACATGTTCAATGATAACGGAGTTAATTGCGTGTTTTTTTCAGAAGTGCAAATTACACGGGTCCTGTTTCCTCTCACGTGACTCCTTCCCGCTCCGGTCCTAGACACACCAACTCCACAGACGTCGAGTCTTTCTTTTCTCTCCGACCATCGACCTGTTAGCTGCTCACCGCCCAGACCGACGAGAGTCTTAAATTGAACTGCCAGGCCCAAGACACCGCGGAAAGCCTTCCACAATGTATGGAAGACATTTTCATATCTTATCAATTGACATATTAATGTGTTAATATCTCACGTGCTGCAATTATGTTATTGAATTAATCTGGCTTTAAACGGTGTGTGCACTGTCATTGAACTAGCTGTGTTAGCGTTAGCATTTCGTTAGCTTAGTTGCTATTCATTAGAGCTTTCGTCATTGACGGCTGGTATACGGTCATTAAATATAGGTCATATATTACATATAGGTCATTAAACATAACTAGTTATGTATGTTATAGGTAAAACAGTTCGTCAAGTGGACTTATTCGGTAGTTGGACAATTCGGACTGTTTCCAATTAGATGCTAGCTAAGGATCAACGTGTTAGCGTTAGCATTTCGTTAGCTTAGTTGCTATTCATTAGAGCTTTCGTCATTGACGGCTGGTATACGGTCATTAAATATAGGTCATATATTACATATAGGTCATTAAACATAACTAGTTATGTATGTTATAGGTAAAACAGTTCGTCAAGTGGACTTATTCGGTAGTTGGACAATTCGGACTCTTTCCAATTAGATGCTAGCTAAGGGTCAATCGTCCGCATTCGGAAAACGCGCTATAATTGATTGTAAGCTACCAAGCTATCACATCTAGCTAGTTATGTATAAAATATATTCCAAATGCTGCACTATGACAATAATGTAGCCGTGAAACCAATCTACATTCTACAGCTATTCAACCCCCCATGAACCCTGACCCCCAGGTGGGCTGTCCGACATGTCCATTATCAGTACACGCGGTGGACATGTTTTGCGTAGGGGGGGAGGGGGGTTACAGTGATGAACTGTTAATCAGTATTTAGCCTGTATGGTTATGTATGTGTGTGTGTATATATATATATAGGGTTCGACAATATCGATTTACTGTATATGCCGGTATGTTTTTCTGGCAGTTGCGCGTTGTAAAAACTCAAGTCAAACTCTGCTGTGTAGTATTCGACAGAGATGTAGAAACGTAGATGACTCATGAAGATGTTATGTAACGATGGTCAAACAGCCAAACTTCTTTCATTTAATTCGTTTATTTGACCTGCAGAGAAGACATATAGAACACAATTCTTCTCTGGTCTGCTTGTGAATCCATTAAGCTGGCGGCCATTTTCTGACGCACCACCGCCTATGTACATTTCACATCAGGACAGTTTGTTCACAGAAAGAACACAAACTTCCCTCAAACATTACAAATAACAATTACAAACAACATGTGGAGCGACATACCTGCAGAGAAGACATATAGAACACAATTCTTCTCTGGTCTGCTTGTGAATCTGCACGTTCAAAACAACATACAATAAATGTTCTGTTTCACATCATCACAATACATCACAATACATGTAAAAACAAACAGCACAGTACTACACCAACATTTTCACCCTACATTACAAGATTCTCCATACAAACAACAAAACACGAGGAGCGTTTTACATGCGCACATACCCATTAAGCTGGCGGCCATTTTCTGACGCACCACCGCAAGTACGGCAACAAGAGAAGGACAAACGAACGTGCAGACCTGCAGTACACCCAAACTCCAAAGGGGGGCTCCAACAACAACCAGGGCTGCTCAAAGCACGGCGAAACTCATCTACATTCACCACAGCTAAACATACATTCCCAACTCTGTTACACCCACCTCCCCTGAATTTCGCCAACCTTGAGCAGCAACTATACATTTAAATACTACTTTTTACTTTTTACACTATTACATAGGGCCGCCAAAGGACAGGACAGCCAACTTGAAAAGTATCCTATAAGGATGAAGTGGAAAGAGAGGTAAACTACCTCTCCAACCAACTACTGGCGGTAGGATGCGTTCTACACCCCACAAGACCCTATTTTCACTGTGTATTACTAGCCTTCAAGAGGCCACAACCTCTTATGAAACAATCAGAATAACGAACAAACCTATATGTCATAGGATGTCAGTGTGCACAGTGTATACATGCACTGAACTGAGCTTCGGCTTATCTAACTGTGGGAAGCCTGGAACACTGACCTGCAAACAGCTCGAATGTTTGACTTAGTGTCTTGGATAATGTCTTGTCCTGACATAGTATAAATCAATCTGTCAACTGGTTTGATAAGGCGACCAAACTTGGACTTGACCTGTGTGACTGTACTAGGATGTTCACACTGTGTGACAGAAGCTAAAGTGTCAGTACGCTGTGTGTCACTAGCATCATCTGTCTGATTTGTGTTACCAGAAACATCAGTACAATCATCAGCGCTAACCACAAATCTAGAATCAGAGTTAATGGACTGATCTACCATTTGCTCCTCAGCCATCTGCTCGGGAACCCTCTGAGGGGCAAACGAGACTGAAGACACTACAGTGTTAGTAGCCTCTGTCCGTGAGTGGTCAGGGAATGGTAACTGGGTGACCCACTCCAGGGTTCTTCCCTTGGGATCCTTGGGCTCTGGAACAGTCAAGGGAACATCCCTCTCCCGAACAGCTCTTCCCCCATACTCCATGTCTTCAACCTCCCCTCCCTCACTCCCAGGACAGGAATCCACTCTCTCCGACTCGAACGCGGTTCCTCTACTCACTTCCCCAGGCAAGGAATCCTGTTCCACTTCCGATACGGACATGTCACTTGGCTCATTTGATGTATGAACAGCAGACAGGGATGAAACTGGGTCAGAGATCACACTCGTATCATACACCGGCAGAAAGTTCACCAACAACAATAGATTACGGTGGACTACCTTCTCTCGTCCAGTGACAGTGTCTTGTATCCTATATGTGTGAGTCTCAGAGTTCCTATCCACCACAGTGTATACAGTAGACTCCCAACGATCAGCCACCTTTCTCTTTCCTCTCTCTCTCTTGTTCGCCAACAGCACACGGTCTCCGACGTCAATGGTGGGCCCTTTTACTCGTCTGTTGTAGAGCTCTGTGTGACGGTGCTGTTCTTTTATGACGTGTTCCTGGGCTATGACCATAGCTTCTCTCAGATCCTTCGTGAGAGACATCACATACTTGCCGTAGCTGACCACAGCTGGATCATTCAGGACTGTCCGGAAGAGTATATCGACAGGGAGACGAGGAGTACGCCCAAACATCAGATAGAAAGGTGCATAGCCAGTTGACTCATGCGCTGTGCTATTGTACATGAACGTCAGAGTTTGCAAACGCCTCGGCCAGTTGATTTTTGCCTCTGGTTCAAGCGCTCGGATCATGTTACCGAGAGTTCTATTGAAACGTTCCACACTACCGTTACCCATCGGGTGATACGGGGTTGTGTGCGACTTTCTGACACCGGAGACTCTGAGCAGCTCACTCACTAGTTGACTCTCGAAGCTAGCTCCCTGGTCGCTGTGGATACGTTCTGGGAACCCAAAGACGCAGAAGAACTTGTCCCATAGAACTCTCGCCACCTGTTTGGCTGACTGATCTTTGCAGGGGAATGCCTGGGCCATTCTTGTAAAATGGTCAGTAACAACTAACACATCAACTGACTTGTTCCTTGAGTCCTCCGCTGACCAGAAATCAATGCAAACCAGCTGAAGTGGCCTGGTTGATGTGATACTCTGCAAAGGCGCCCTCGCAGCAGGTTCAACAGTCTTACTGACAATACACCGCTGGCAGTTACGGACGTAGTCTCTTACGTCTCTGTCGAGGTTGAGCCAGAAGAACCTCTGTCTGGCCAAGCCAAGACTCCTGAACTGACCTTGATGGCCGGCATGGTCATGAACACCTCTCAGAACTTCAACTTTCTTAGACTCAGGAACCACATACTGGCGGCGTTTTGACTTCACGACTTGATCCCTCGAGACTCTGTAGAGTATCCCATTGCTCACAACAAGTTTCTCCCAGTGCTTCAGGTACCTCATGACTGTGACTGATTCCTTATCTCTCTCTCTCCTGGAGGGTCTCCGATGTCTCTCCACATAGTACAAGACTCGAGAGAGAGTTCTGTCTCTGAGCTGTTCATCCCGGAGTTCCTTCTCACTGTAAGCAGGAAGTGAGTCCTGACCACCTGGGACTAACTGAGGCAAATGGTGCAAGACTGCTACAGCACGCGTTCTTGCTCCGACCTCCCACAGATCGTCATATGACTGTAGAACAACAGACACTTCATCCATCTCCATAGACTGAGCGTGGACATGCAGAGGTGATGGGACACTTTGAGCGTAACTCTCTACCTGGCGTGGAGTGTCACCACTATCATTGGACGACCGGAAGGCGTCCTGTACAGAAGCACTCGACACATCCTGGACTTCGGAGAGGAGATTCTTGTAGGGCTCTTCAAGTAATCTGTGACTGACTCTCTGCTTGACGAAAGGCACACGACTCAAGGCATCAGCGACAACATTCTGTGGGCCTGGCACGTACTTGATGTCGAAGTTATAGCTCGCTAACTTAGCCACCCATCGTTGCTCGCAGCAGTCCAGCTTGGGCTTCGTCATGATATGAGTCAATGGATTATTGTCCGTCCAAACAGTGAAATCATGCCCCTTCAACCAATGGCTGAACTTGTCACAGACACTCCACTTCAAGGCTAGGAATTCCAACCGATGGGCTGGGTAATTTCTCTGAGACAGAGAGAGGGACTTGCTGGCGAATGCGATTGGCCTCGCTCGGTCTTCACCCTCTTGGATCTGCGACAGGACAGCACCGATGCCATCAAGGGACGCGTCCGTTGACAGCATGAAGGGACGGCTGAAATCAGGGTGAGCCAGGACAGCCGTCTCAACCAGCGCCGTTTTCAGCTTCTGGAAAGCCTGCTCCGTTTCGGGGGTCCAGTCAGTAACCTTCAACTTCCTGCTTTGTGACCTTTGTTTGGACTGTTTCACCTTCCCTTTTCTCTTCTGGCCCGTCAACAGAGAGAAGAGAGGCTTTGCAATAGCGGAGAAGCTAGGCACAAAGTGCTGGTAATAATTGATCATCCCCAAGAAAGATCTGATTCGTTTCTGTGAGGGGGTTACACCGTCCGCTTCCATCAGGTCAGCACTTGTCATCTTTGCGATGCTCTCAACTTTGCTGGGATCAGTCAACACACCGTTGTCATTAATTATGTGGCCGAGGAATTTGACGGATTTCCGGAGAAAAAAACACTTCTTGGGGGCCAATTTCAGGTTATGACCACGCAGTCTACTGAACACCATCTCCAAGCGTTCCAGAGCTGTCCTCTCATCAGGGGCGTACACCAATAAATCATCCAGATAAACCAGTAAGCTCAGATAGTTCTGGTCTCCGAAAATGCTAGTCATCATACGCATGAAGCTCCCAGGACTATTACAGAGGCCCTGCGGGAGGCGATTATACTCATACAAGCCCATAGGTGTTGTAAAGGCAGAGTACTTTCTGTCATCCTCGTGTAGTGGCATGTTATAAAACCCTGAGGTTAGATCCATAGTACTAAACAAGGAGTTACCTCCAAGTGCAGCTAAGCAGTCGGCCTGGTGAGGGAGAGGGTGAGCATCCTTCAGGGTCCTCTTGTTCAGCCAGCGAAAGTCTGTACAGATACGGAGATCTCCGTTCTTTTTCCATACAAGAACCAATGGAGATGCATATTCACTGGTTGACTTCCTGATTATATCTTTCTCCTCCATCTCACTCAGTACTTGGCGCAACTTCTGATACTGACTGGGGGGCACTCGTCTGAATGGGAGCCGGAATGGCCTGTGATCTGAGAGGTGAATGCGATGTATGAAGCCCTTTGCCTCTCCACAATCCAGGTGATGGCGTGAGAAGATGTCCTTGTAGCGCACAACCAGGTCAGCCATCTTGCTTCTACACTGTTCAGACACGTCACAGGAGTGTATGTCGAGCCCACTCAATCCCATGTACTTCAGTTCCTCATCAACAGTGCGGGCCGCATTTTCACTGGACGGGGTTACTTGACAGCAACTGAGTAGTGGGACCTCAGCAGGTCCGGTCTCATCCATGTCCTCGAGCGCAATGCAGGAGAAGACGTCGGCCAATTTAGCATTGCGTCTTACCAAGACGGGCCTGTCGGACGAGTTGATCAGCTTCAATGGAACCCATCCGTCTCCCCACAAAGGAGTAACAACTCTGGCCACCAGAACCCCTCTTGGAGCTGAGCGACACGATGTGGGCTCTGTCATCACAGCGCTACCAGGAGACACAATAGTGGACTTGGGTAGCTTGCCCCACATCAGGTACTCCCGACCAGGCTCAAGACACACGGCTGAGTTGCACCTGACTGTGCCTATCTTGTCAGGTATGACGTCACCTCGCCAACGGTTCAGACCAGCGAGCATCGAGAGAAACTGTTCAGATTCTGGATCGCCAGCAGGACAGGGCGTAGACACAGCCTTCCAGTAGCCATCACATTGCTTATACTGCCGGAGGATATATTTAATAACATTGGTGCCTAGTATCAACTCATCATGCTGGCCTTCAACTACCAGAGTGGGAACCATAATCCTACAGCCATACACCTCCATTTCCACGTTGAAAGCTGACTCAGGCTTGACACGGCGACCACCACAGCCAACAAGCACCACATTTGAACTGAACTGGTTATGCTCTGTAGCAACTCCAACCTCTCTAAGCTTTCCCTCTGCCGTCTTACTCATTGTACAAGCCATAGACCCACTGTCTAGCATAGCATTTAGAGTCACTGTATTACCAACTGTCACAGGTGTGTAGAAAAGGCTGTCACTACCACTAATTGTATGCGTATTCTGATAAACAATATCTTCAGAGTTATCACTTGAGCTTTTGAGAGCTATATACACTGTCTCAGCACTAGATTCGTCCTCACAATGGGAGTTTACTTGGCGACCTATATTTTCTCCCTCTGAATACAGGCCACCTAGTTTCCCTGAGGCTGAGGTGCTCGGGACGACCTGGTGGGACACTCAACTTTTGTGTGACCTGGGGCTAAACAGACAAAGCACAGCCTCTCTGACATGCAGTGTGAGATGGTAGTGTGTCTACTGTCATCACAGACTCGGCAGGCCTTCTCACGGGCGCCACCCTGGTATCTTCCGCCACGAGGAGCACTGTCACGCTGCTGCACTTTCCCCATCATCTGCTCCAGACTCTCCATAATGCGAGCAAGAATCCTGTCTTCAGATTGCTGAGTGTTCTGGGCCACAGCAGTCGCGGAGGAGGGGCACGGAAGCTGGCCTAAAGCATGGTCCTGGGAAGGAATGAGGGTAGAAGGCGGACACTGTGTGTGGTACACTGGACTATGGGCAGGAGCAGGGGGGTACTGGGTGGAACACTGCTCAGACACAGACTGAATCGAAGGCTCTGGATGAGACTGCACAGTGTGGAGGGCGGTGGCATGGCTCTTCAATGGCACAGAACTACCGGTCCTGCCAGAGGCTCTCAGCTCTCTCTGATAATTATCAATCTTCAACTGTATGTCTCGTGAGCTCCACTCCTCAATAGCCTTGCATTCCAGAATACGGGATAGTCCAGAGTCCGGGCAATGCCTGACAAACATCCGTGCTACCTCTTCACCCACGTTCTCCATCCTCCTACCTTGTCTGCGAAGGCCCTCACCAGCTACATCAGCTGCTTTGTTGATCCTCAACCAGTAGTCTACAGGGTTCTCATTGGGTCTGGGTAGAGTGGCATAGAAATCTGACAACGGGAGGCATGATGACACATCACTGAAGTACTTGAGAAGGATATCATAGATGAGATCAGGGTTCTGCTTCACATCAAGTGTCTGATCGCTTCGCAAACCAACCCTCACAACATCCTTTGCCTTACCCATCAGCCTTGCCAGTATCTCCTCAGCCTGTTCATGCATTGGACATTTCTGCTTTCTCAGATAAGCTTTAGACATGTCAATCCAGTCCTGGACTGAACACTTATCAGAACTATCACCTCGGAACATTGGTGGTTCCCTGTCTGATGTTACATTCACAGTAACGCACGGAACCTCCTGTCTAACAACATTAGGATCAGTTACAGGATCTGGAGGCGATGTGCAGTTGAGGTGTGCACTGCTCATACTACTTGAGTGAACTACACCAGCTGAAATTAACTTGGTTACAATGGACTCGCCAATCTGAGCACCTAGCTGACCCATCATGTCTGAAAGGTGATGAAGAGCTTCAGTGTCATTAACACTGGGTGTGGATGTGGGAGGAGCCTCCCCTGTAAACTGTCCGACAGCAGCACAACCTGGGTCCTGACCTGACCCTGTGCCTCTACCACTGTCAGTAAACAACTGGGAACACCCCACCTCCCTACTATTGACAGCACTGTCAATGTCGATGTCACTGTCAATGTCTATGACAGCACTGTCTGCTCTGCTCTGACATGCCCCCCATGCACCCCTCCCCATAGGCAACACTGGACTGGCAAAAATCTCATCATTAAAACCTGGCCTCTGAGCCATAGTGGTACAGACTTGCGTTGTGTAATATTACTGAATGAAAAAAATAATAATAATAATAATGTTTAAAAAAAAATATAAAGTTACAGCAGGACATAAAAACCAAAACAATCAAAGCACTTTTTAAACTGATATAATCACAGACCTCAGACTGAATGACCATTTACTATAATACTCTGACCACACTTGATCTATCACACTAAGACCTGGCATCCACGCAGCATCCACGGAGATCGGCGTTCAGCTGATCTTGAGATCGACGTGTCACGGCACCAGTGTAACGATGGTCAAACAGCCAAACTTCTTTCATTTAATTCGTTTATTTGACCTGCAGAGAAGACATATAGAACACAATTCTTCTCTGGTCTGCTTGTGAATCCATTAAGCTGGCGGCCATTTTCTGACGCACCACCGCCTATGTACATTTCACATCAGGACAGTTTGTTCACAGAAAGAACACAAACTTCCCTCAAACATTACAAATAACAATTACAAACAACATGTGGAGCGACATACCTGCAGAGAAGACATATAGAACACAATTCTTCTCTGGTCTGCTTGTGAATCTGCACGTTCAAAACAACATACAATAAATGTTCTGTTTCACATCATCACAATACATCACAATACATGTAAAAACAAACAGCACAGTACTACACCAACATTTTCACCCTACATTACAAGATTCTCCATACAAACAACAAAACACGAGGAGCGTTTTACATGCGCACATACCCATTAAGCTGGCGGCCATTTTCTGACGCACCACCGCAAGTACGGCAACAAGAGAAGGACAAACGAACGTGCAGACCTGCAGTACACCCAAACTCCAAAGGGGGGCTCCAACAACAACCAGGGCTGCTCAAAGCACGGCGAAACTCATCTACATTCACCACAGCTAAACATACATTCCCAACTCTGTTACACCATAGCTAGCTATCTACAATTTATCATCAAAATAATGAACAGCAAGCTAGATCCAAAACTAGTGCCTGTGGAGAAGGGCAAGTGTGACATTGGACAGACTACCAAAACAGAAAAATAAAGTATCTGGTTTTTCAAATGGCGTCTTTGGCAGTCAACGTTACTAATTTATAAGACTGCAAATGGCGTCTTTGGCAGTCAATGAGTTAATAATCCTTATACACATCAATTACCCGATTTTTTCCTCGTGCAGCTCAAAACAACGACTATTGATAATTGAGGGTGCCTGTGTGTCCTCGAGTTATAACACTTCTTTTTGGAGCTGGTTCACAGTAGTCATGATCTGTCTGTCTCTGTGTCTCTGTCTCTCTCCCTGTCTGTCAATGTCTCTCTCTCCCCCCCCCCCCTCTCACTCTCTCCCCCCCCCCCCCCCCTCTCTCTCTCTCCCCCCCCCCTCTCTTTCCCCCCCCCTCTCTCCCCCCCCCCCTCTCTCCCCCCCCCCCTCTCTCTCCCCCCCCCCTCTCTCTCCCCCCCTCTCTCTCTCCCCCCCCTCTCTTTCCCCCCCCTCTCTTTCCCTCTCTTTCCCTCTCCCCCTCCTCTCTTTCCCCCCCCCCTCTCTTTCCTCCCCTGCTCTCTTTTCTTCTCCCCCCTCTCTTTCTCTCCCCTCCCCCCCCCCCCTCTCTCTCTCTCAGATGAGCTCCGTGCGGGGGAGAACAGTGACGTGGAGGCCACAGCCCTGGCAGGATGGGGACGGCGGGGAGCCCCTCTCTGACAGCGATTCAGAGGAGGAGGACTTCCCAGATGACAGCACCACCCCGCTGGGGGACTACGTCACACACGGTGAGATGCCGGATAGTGAGTTGGACTGGTGGTCGGTCGGAAGGTTGTGAGTTAAAATCCCGCCTGAAACAGAATAGAATAGAATAGAATAGACTTTATTGTCCTTGTACAGTTGCCTATACAATGAAATTGTAGTGGTTCTTCTGAAGGTGCAAAAACAGAAAGACATATTCACAAACATATACACATAACATATCACAAATATTACACACTAGACAAATTAAAAAGCGAAAATACTATAAAACAAGCTAAGAGACAATGAGGTCCGTGGTGTCAAGTGCAAATAAAGACAACAATCTTAAGAAAATAAAAACAACTATAAAAGCAAGCTAAAAGACATGAGGTCAGTGGCGTTATAATAATACTGTAAAAAGATATAAATGTTAGATAGAAAACCGTTTTCTTCGATTGAAAACAAGAATAATTTGAGAATGGTAGAAGGAAGGTAGCTTTAGCAGCAGACAAAGAGGATGAGAAGTTGGAAAAGAGGGAGGGATGAAAGGTTAAAGGTCATCACCAGGAAAGCCAGTTTTTCTCCATTTCTTCTCAGCTGAATGTGAAATGTCGCTGCCTGTTTATAAGATTACAGAGACTCAGACAGCGACAAGGAATGGAGAGAGATGGTCGACAGAGCTGCCCTGAAGTTAGTGGACAAAAACTGTTTTTTTTGCTGAGGATACAAAGTGATAGAACTGCTTCTAATGAAGCTATGTACACCACTAAAGGTAGGGTATAAAGGTAGGGTCTAAAGGTAGGGTCTAAAGGTAGGGTCTAAAGGTAGGGTTTGGGGAGGGTAAGGTTAAGCTGGTCCTATATCAGTGTATGTGGGCAACTTCACCCTGTAGCATAAGGTGGAGGGGAATGTCCAATGTCTCTGTCTCCCTCCCCCCCTCTCTCTTCCCCTCTCTCTTCCTCTATTTCTCTCCCTCCCTCTTTCTCTCTCCCTCTTTCTCTCTCTCCCTCCCTCTCTTTCTCTCTCCCTCCCTCCCTGCAACATAATTATGCTTTAAACACGAAGCGTGTAGTGTTAACTAAATGTTATTTATCATATGGTCTCATTCATTGATTACTAGCTATTACTAATTGATCATGGCCATTTAGCACATTTAAAGCTTAAACGTTTTAGGGGCACTTAGGTGGCGTAGCGGGTTAAGCTTTGACCATGTAACCGCAGGGTCCCTGGTTCGATTCCGGCCGGGGACATATCCTGCATGTCATCCCTCCTCTCTCTCTCACCCATCCTTCCTGTCTAAATCTCTACTGTATCTGTCAATAAAATGAAAATATGAGTGGGACTGCCCCACTCAGGAAAAGAAAAAAAAACGTTAAAGCTTAAACGTTTTAAATTTCAAATGTATTTATTTATTTATTGTATTCCAACCTCTATCTGCCTTGACTCAGACTTCCTGTCTCTGACTTCCTGACTCAGACTTCCTGACTCAGACTTCCTGTCTCTATCTGCCTTGACTTCCTGTCTCTCTTCCTCAGGGTTGAAGCAGCTCCTGGACGCTCAGCAGCTGTGTGACGTGACGCTGCTGGTGGAGGGGAAGAGGCTGATGTGTCACAGGTAGGCTAACGACTACCATGATATACGCACGGCTAAATGGAATGTTGACATCTTTTCATATTACAGCTAGGGGGTGTATATATAACGTCACTCTGCTTCGCAGAGTGCCTAACCACCCCACTAGCTGTGCCGATATCCACGACATACCACGCCTTCTGGTTCCATAACGCTTAAATCTCTCATATCTTCTAGTAGAACCACTGTGCAGAGCAGACCTCCAACGGTGCACATTATCAGGCAGAAAGGAATGTCACACAAATTCTAATAGGCTCATGACTCATCTCTTCTTCTTTTTTTCTGAGTGGGGCAGTCCCACTCATATTTTTCATTTTATTGGACAGATACAGTGAAGACAGACAGGAAAGTAAGGAGAGGAAGGGAGAGAGAGAGAGGGCATGGGCCGGATTCTAACCCATGCCGACATGGGCATATGTGTGCACTGTAGACCGTGGTGCTAGACCACTGGACCACCCCAGGCCATGGTGCTAGACCACTGGACCACCCCAGGCCATGGTGCTAGACCACTGGACCACCCCAGGCCATGGTGCTAGACCACTAGATCACCCCAGGCCATGGTGCTAGACCACTGGACCACCCCAGGCCATGGTGCTAGACCACTGGACCACCCCAGGCCATGGTGCTAGACCACTGGACCACCCCAGGCCATGGTGCTAGACCACTGGACCACCCCAGGCCATGGTGCTAGACCACTGGATCACCCCAGGCCATGGTGCTAGACCACTGGACCACCCCAGGCCATGGTGCTAGACCACTGGACCACCCCAGGCCATGGTGCTAGACCACTGGATCACCCCAGGCCATGGTGCTAGACCACTGGACCACCCCAGGCCATGGTGCTAGACCACTGGATCACCCCAGGCCATGGTGCTAGACCACTGGACCACCCCAGGCCATGGTGCTAGACCACTGGACCCCACCAGGCCATGGTGCTAGACCACTGGACCACCCCAGGCCATGGTGCTAGACCACTGGACCACCCCAGGCCATGGTGCTAGACCACTAGATCACCCCAGGCCATGGTGCTAGACCACTGGACCACCCCAGGCCATGGTGCTAGACCACTGGACCACCCCAGGCCATGGTGCTAGACCACTGGACCACCCCAGGCCATGGTGCTAGACCACTGGACCACCCCAGGCCATGGTGCTAGACCACTGGACCACCCCAGGCCTCCTCTCATATTTTCTAGTAGAACCACTGTGCAGAGCAGACCTCCAACAGTGCACATTATCAGGCACAAAGGAATGTCACACATATTCCTACTAAAGATAGGCTTGAATACTGTCTCACTTGAATGGATGCGTTGGTGTACTCGATCACTAAAATAGTACATGACATTTTAAAATACCACAATTAGTGGTGTGAACTGACAAAAAACCTGACAAAGATGCAACTGTAAGTATTTGTGCTGTTCGAGGCTGGCAGCCCGGCCCGGCATGTGGTGATTAGGTTTTCTAGCATTAATCTCTGTTATATAATTGGTTGATGACAACAAGCATTGTGATTGGCCAAGAGCTGTTAGAAGCTGTGATTTAATAACAATAATGTCATGGTTAAATCACATAATCTGATATTTCTATGCCGCAGTAGAGTTGTGTATCAGGTTTATTAGGAACACCAGTACATCTTGTTATTCATTCAGATGGTGTGGGGAATGTTTTCTTGGCACACTTTGGGCCTGTTAATACCAACCAATCATCGTTTGAATGCCACAGCCTATTTGAATATTGTTGCTGCTTTTCAAAATCACATCAGGATAAGATAGTATGAAGCTATTTTGCAGAGAGTTTTCTCTCTCTCACCCATCCTTCTTGTCATATCTCTACTGTCTCTATCCTCCTCTTTCTCTCTCACCCATCCTTCCTGTCACATCTCTACTGTCTCTATCCTCCTCTTTCTCTCTCACCCATCCTTCCTGTCACATCTCTACTGTCTCTATCCTCCTCTCTCTCTCTCTCTCTTTCACCCACCCTTCCTGTCATATCTCTACTGTCTCTATCCTCCTCTCTCTCTCTCACCCATCCTTCCTTTCACATCTCTACTGTCTCTATCCTCCTCTCTCTCTCTCCCTCTCTCTCTCTCACCCATCCTTCCTTCCTGTCACATCTCTACTGTCTCTATCCTCCTCTCTCTCTCTCTCTCTTTTTCACCCATCCTTCCTGTCACATCTCTACTGTCTCTATCACAATTTTAAAAATGAGATAAAATAAAAAGCCCCATATCAATCACAATAATGATTTTCCCATCTCCTTTCAGAGTCCTGTTGGCAGCGGTGAGCCCGTACTTCCGGGCCATGTTCACCAGCCCCCTGGTGGAGTCCCGCCTCAATGAGATCCGATTGGAGGAGGTGACCCCGTCCGTCATGGAGACCGTCATCCAGTTCGTCTACACCGGGGAGGCGGGGCTCTGCCTGGACACGGCAGAGGACCTGTTCGTGGCGGCCAATCGGCTTCAAGTGATGCCTCTCCAGGACCGTTGCTCTAGGTAACCGTAGTCATAGTTACTGGGTTGCGTTGGGTTACTGGGTTGCGTAACCTATTGTATATGTGACACGTGACTCTAATGCTTTGGTCCTCATCGGGACATCGAAGTTCGGTGTTAGCAGGTTCACAAAACAAGCTGTGTTAGTTGACTAGCGATGTGTCGTTGATTTTCAACAACGTGTAAATGTCTTCACATTTTTCAAAACAAAAGTCTGATCATTACATCGGATCCCGACATGAGGACCAAAGCATTAGAACGTGTCATGAATTGGAATTTCTCCAAAATGCAGTTGGCACTTAGGAAATAATTTAGCTGTTAGAAGACTTATTTACAAACCCCCCCAAAAAAGTGAAGTGAAGAACAGATAATCTAAATCACTTTATTTTCTGAGTGGGGGCAGTCCCACTCATATTTTTCTTTTTATTATGATAGAGATAGTGCAGATATGACAGGAAGGATGGGTGAGAGAGAGAGAAGGGATGACATGCAGGATATGTCCACGGACGGAATCGAACCGGGAACCCTGCGGTTACCCCAACTAAGCACCCCATCTAAATCACTTTCTGTGTGTGTGTCTGTTCCAGGTTCCTGTTTGAACACCTCTCTGTGGACAACTGCCTGGGCATGTACTCCCTGGCCCGCTCCCACCACGACCAGCTGCTCCTCCGGGCCTCCCTGCGCCTGGTGGCCCAACACTTCCCCCGCGTGGCCCGGCAGAAGGACTTCCTCCTGCTGGACCCGGGCACCCTGGGAAGCCTGCTGGGGTCCGACCGCCTGGGCGTGGGCTCGGAGGGGGAGGTCTACGACGCTGCGCGCCGCTGGGCCGAACACCGGCCTCTAGAGCGCTACGCCCACATGCCGGCCCTCCTCCACCACCTCCGCCCGGGCCTGCTGTCTTCGGAGGAGAGCCGGCGTCTCTCCCAGGAGCTGGGCCCCGCGGGGGCGGTGGGCGGGGAGGGTCTCGGGGGTCCGCTGAGGCCCAGGGAGGGGATGTTCGAGAAGAAGATCGTCTGCGTGGACCTGAAGCACAGAGAGGACGAGTCTCCGACGGAGGGGGAGGTGGATTGCTTCGACCCGCGCACGGGGACGTGGGAGAAGCTGGCGGCCCTGCGGTCCCTGCAGTGCCCGGGGTGCACGGCGGTCGGGGGGCGCCTCTTCGTGGCCGGCGGGATCCTCCGGGGGGGGTCGGTGTCGTCGCTGGTGCACGAGTACGACGCCGTGCTGGACCGCTGGCTCGAGCGGCCGTCCATGGCTCAGCCCCGGGCCATGCTGGGGCTGCTGGGGTGCGGGGAGTCCCTCTACGCCCTGGGCGGCTGCAACCGGGCGGCGCTGCTGGACACGTGCGAGACCCTGGACCTGGCCTCGCTGCGCTGGAGCCCCGGACCGCGCTTGCCCTTACCGCTGCGCTCCTTCGCCTGCGCCGCCCTGCGCGGACGCCTCTACCTGCTCGGCGGGACCACGCTGGAGCAGAACCGCGCCGTGGTGCACTCGGGCGTGCTGGTCTACCACACGGCCACCGAGTCCTGGAGCCGCGTGGGGCTGGACTCGGGCGCCACATGCCTGGCGGGCGGCGTGGCGGTGCGGGGAGGGGTCTGCACGATCGGGGGCTTCATGAGGGACGCCACTAATTTCATAGACGGGAACTACACGGACCTGGACCCGTTGGACGCCACCAGGCGGGTGCTGTTCTTCCGGGAGGGGCGGGGCTCCGTGGCGGAGCGGGAGGTGATGGGGGCGGTGGTGGCGGAGAGGGGGGGAGGCGGGGGAGGGGGTGGGGGGGCCGGCGGGGGAGGGGGTGGGGGGGCCGGCGGGGGAGGGGGTGGGGGGGCCTGGTGCTTCCCGGGGCTCCCCAAGCAGATCGGGGCCGGGGGGGTGGCCCGGTGGCACAAGAGGATCTACGTTCTGGGCGGGGAGAACAACTCGCAGTTATTCGCCAGCATGTACATCTGGAAGCCCGGCTGGAGTGGCTGGGTGCAGAGGCGGGAAAAACTGCCGGAGAGGTGGGGGGTCAGCCGGTTTGGATGTGCCACTCTTAAGTTCCCCAAAAAGGACATCCAGTCACGACTGAGACTGGCCCGGGAGGACTGTTCATAAATACGCCCTGTGCTCTCTGTCCGTTCGGACATTAACTGATTTAGTTGTTTGATGTTTGATGTGTTTCTTTGTGTTGTTATTCTGCCAGTTGTGTATGTCTGCTGTGTGTTTCAGGCACAATTTTACCTGTTGTGAATACATAAATAATAAAATGGTATTAATTTAAAGCTATGAGAAGTTAGTAGTAGTAATTCTGTTATCTTAACCCTCTCCTCCTCGGTTGTGTTCATGTTTGCCCCCCCATCCTTGGTGTTCCCGGTCTAATTAGACCGGTCTGATTAACTGCTTCATATCTCCAAAACTACATGGTCAAATTAGCTAAATTTGGTACCTGGTGAAAGCTGAGACCGGTGAGATGTTAAAAAATTAACATAGATATGACCAAATTACTGTAATGTGACTAAATACACAGTAGAAATTGAATATTTCATTTCCGTTTTTGAGAATTTCAAATAAGAAGGCCAGTTACACCCTGAAACTCTATATATCTCTGCCAAACAACACATTGGATCAGTTCTTCAACATCTCAACATATACTGTGCAAAATTTGATGAGACAAACAATGTAGACTATTGGTTAACCTGAATAACTGGATGGGCATATAAGCACGGGAAAGAGAAGGGTTCCCTTAACAAACACCTGTTTCGTTTGATACATTTCAGTGTTTGTTATGGGAACCCATCTCTTTCCGGTGCTTATGTGTCCATCAGAACCATACCTTCCAGAGTTATGGGAACCCTTCTCTTTCACCCCAGGTGAACCACACCTTCCATGGAAGGTCTGGTTCGGATGGGCAAATAAGCACGGGAAAGAGAAGGGTTCCCATAACAAACACCTAATTGTTTAGTTTGAAATGTGTCAAACTTTATATATGAGGTATTTGAACAGGTCTGATACATCCTGGAATGTTGTAGCTTGTTACAACTTGTGTTATCCATTAATTTCCTATGACGGTCATTTTTGACCGGAAACACCACCGATGTTACAAAGTTGACTGAAACCTCAAAATTCAATGCCAGTGGTTAGTCAGCAATTTTATATGTTCAAATGCTTAGTGTGGAGGATATCATAAGGCCTTGAGGCAATCAAATGTAAAACACAATATTTATGATTGATGAAAGTTGCTCTCGGTCAGATTTGACCGGGAACACAACCGGAGGGTTAAATACAAGATAAAAAAGAATACAAGATACTTTCATTTTCACACAAACCAGTTGGTGGATTTAGTTTTCATGGGAGCGCCACATTCACATTCACCTTCACCTCACCATGAGAGCAGACAGTCCAGCTGAGCTGGAGGGGTGGGAGGTCTGTGTGTGTGTGTGTGTGTGTGTGTGTGTGTGTGTGTGTGGGGCTCTGGAGATGAGTGGTTGAGGGGGTCAGTGACAGTGTGTGTGTGTGTGTGTGTGTGTGTGTGTGTGGCTCTGGAGATGAGGAGTGGTTGAGGGGGTCAGTGTGTGTGTGTGTGTGTGTGTGTGTGTGTGTGTGACTGGAGATGAGGAGTGGTTGAGGAGGTCAAGAAGAGTCAGAGGGAGGATAGCCCGGCCCCAGAGGGAGAATGAATGAATGAATGGTCTTTATTGTCATTAATACAGTACAGGTACCATACAACGAAATTTAGGAGGGGGGGCTCCCCTAGTGCTTGGAAAAAGACTAAAAACAAGAGAGCCAAGGGTAAAATAAAAAAGGGAAAAGAGCTGGTTGACATAAATAAAGGCTATGTAGTATGTACACTATCTACTATACTATACTACTATACTATACAATAAAACACTGTGCTGTACTCTATGCTATGCTATAAATATCCTAACTTTTCCTATATCTGAACCTTATGTACACAAGGGTTGTCATATTGCACATAGTATTGTTGCACATTCATTTAAAGTGTCGCAGTTAGCAGGTTTGAAATGTTCACAGTTGTATTTCAATATTGCACTTATGTTTACAATCTAGTAGCTGCCATCAAGTTGTCTAGATTGTCCAGGGCCTAGAACCTAGGTCTTTGCTGTGTTCAGGGCCTGAATGGCCCTAGGGTAGAAGCTGAGCTTCAGTCTGTTTGTCCGTGCGAAGAGGGAGAAGAGGAAGAGGAGGAGCCCAAGGCTGGATGCTGCTTCTGTGAGTCTGCTGACGGGAGAAGGCTGTAGGGTTGATACTGCACGAACCAGCTAATCCTCAACATTACTACAAGCATCAATACACAGGAGACACAATGTAATCCTTGAAAAACCATGAAGTCTGTGTTAAGTTAATGTCTCTCTCCCTCCCTCCCTCCCTCTCCCTCTCCTCCTCTCACCCTCTCTCCCTCCCCTCCTCTCTCCCTCCCTCTCCTCCTCTCTCCCTCCCTCTCTCCTCCTCTCTCTCTCTCCTCCTCTCTCTCTCTCCCTCTCCTCCTCTCTCCCTCCCTCTCCTCCTCTCTCCCTCCCTCTCCTCCTCTCTCCCTCTCCTCCTCTCTCTCTCCCTCTCCTCCTCTCTCCTCCCCTCCCTCTCTCCTCCTCTCTCTCTCTCTCTCCCTCTCCTCTCTCCTCCTCTCCCTCCCTCTCTCCTCCTCACTCCTCCTCTCTCCCTCTCTCTCTCTCCCTCTCTCCTCCTCTCTCTCTCCCTCTCCTCTCTCCTCCTCTCTCCCTCTCCTCTCTCCTCCTCTCTCCCTCTCCTCCTCCGTCTCTAGCGGCTGTCTTCAGGAGCATGGCGTCGGCAGTCGGCAAGGGGCTGTGTAAGGGGCTGTGTGAGGGGCTGTGTAAGGGGCTGTGTGAGCCCTTCAAGAAGGCCTCAAAGACCCAGAAGACACCTGAATGTCTGATTCACTAAATGTGTTTCAAAAAATTACATTAAATTCTGTGCATTCAACCTAATGTATTCCTTGTAATTTTAATTAATTTAATTTTGCCATTTAGCAGACGCTTTTAATCCAAAGCGATTTACAATTACGAATTACAGGGACATTCCCCCTGGAGTAACTGAGGGCTAAGTGCCTTACTCAAGGACACACTAGTAGTGGTGTGGTTTCAGGCGGGATTTGAACTCACAACCTTCCAACTCACTATCCACTAGACCACCACTACCCCTTGTCTTTTGTCATTTCACAGTTGGATTTAATCATCCACATTACCAGAGTGATTAATTGACACCGAATAGGAAATACTCCTACATTTACTGCTCACAGCCACCAGAGGGCGCTACCACTACACCATTGTGTGTCTATAAACATAATTATTTCATGTGTTTCTACCAACATGTTTTAGTAGGAGATGGCAATTAGAACGTATTAAGGCCTACATGTCTTAATAACCAGGGTTCCCTTTAAGCACACATTCAAACAGTGATGTTAGTTAGGACTATGGAGCAATTCTTTAAGGTAGTTGGGTAAACCAATAGGAGCATAGCTCCCCTATGGGGCGGAGCTCCATGAAATAGAACAGCGTAAATCACAATGTTAGAGATCTTTTATGCTATTATGAGAAAGTAAAAGTATTTTTGGTTCGGTATGAAACTGTGGCGGAACAATAGGTAATTGATGGGAAACACTGAAAGTAGCCGACTGGACATAAATGAGTAGTCGACTGTTCCTGAGATCTCCTTCAGCTGGCTCAGTTGTCCTCCATCTGGTTTTTCAGAAGTAGGAGGGGACAACTCCCTGTGAACTGAATCTCCTACAGGCGCTAATAGGGGGAAATAACAACATATTACATATATGAAAAGGTGTTCCTGTGGAAAGGCTATCATATATTAAGTTACTTATATTGACCCTATAAACAATTTAGTATAGGTAAGGTTTTGCCCTCTCTGATGGTACCCATATCTGGTCTGTCCCATAGACTATCAAGGAAAACCCCCATTTCAAAGATACAGGGCCTGAACATGTTGTAATCTGTGTATCTGTAATCTGTTGGTTTTCATCTCTAGCTTTTGCCCTAATCAGCAAACCTAGAGGTTACAAATGTAACACAGGTTCTCTGAAGGAGATAAGGGAGACCCTCACAATGGGACACGCATTCTGTATACCTATTCACTGAAACCCTCAGAAACCCTCTTCACTCACACCTGGACAAGCTGAGGAAGCCTGCAGGCACGTAGCCCCACCTAGTGCCCAGCCTATAAAGGCTTATGCATAACTCATTTAGATCGGTATATATATATATATATATATATATATATATAGATATAGATATATAGATATAGATATATATATAGATATAGATAGATAGATAGATAGATAGATACACAATGGACAAAAGTATGTGGACACAATTATCATCTGGGGCTGTTTTCATGGTTTGGGCTAGGCCCCTTAGTTCCAGAGAAGGGAAATCGTAATGCTACAGCATACAATGCGATTCTACAGAATTGTATGCTTCCAACTTTGTGGCAACTGTTTGGGGAAGGCCCTTTCCAGTTTCAGCATGACAATGCCCCCATACACAAAGTGAGGTCCATAATGACATGGTTTGCCGAGTTTGGTCTGGGAGAACTTGACTGGCCTGCACACAGAGCTCTGACCTCAACCCCATCAAACACCTTTGGGATGAATTGGAACGTTGACTGCAAACTAGTCCTTCTCCCCCAACATCAGTGCCTGACTTTATTAATGCTCTTGTGGCTGAATGGGAGCAAATCCCCGCAACCATATTCTAAAATCTAATAGAAAGTCTTCCCAGAAGAGTGGAAGCTACAGTACAAGGGGGGGGGGGGGGAGTAGACTCTTAGGAGACACAGTATAGGCTAGATCCTCACAAGAATCAGATAATAACACACAAAATGTGATACGACGTAGCCTACGTCACGTATAGGGTCTATACTTCCTCAACATGTCTAAATGGTTTACTGCTGCTTTATTGACTGTGCGTCATTGTGCCTTGACTGTGTGACCTTGGAATATGAAATATGAAGACAAAAGCTCTAGTGTCGTATTGATTGGATCCTCTAATGAGCTCCTCAGTCTGGATGTGTTTTACCTGGAGTTGTAATTAACTAAACACCGTTAGGCGACAGGCCCACTCTCAAGAGTCATGGTCATTATTATCCCCCTCAAACAGATCAGGCATCTCAGTCCAGTTAGGGTGTAGTAACATTCTTCTACCACTGAGTGGCGCTGTCACCTTACAATGATAATAAATCTCTCAGCGACCCACGCAATAATGTACGGGTGCACACAGGGCCATTGCGTTGCGTTGCGTTGCACCGGAAGTCATTCATCTCAATGGGGCCGTTGCGTTGATCAGTTGCGTTGCTCTGCATTGCGTTTCTTGACCGTCAGGGTGCGGCAATCAGTCCAAAAAAATCTGCTTTTTGCGTTGCGTTGGATCCGTCAAACCAACCGGAAGTAGTTTCTTGCCCTGGAGTTCTCGCCTCAGATTTTAAATCCTCAATTTTGGCCGCCATTGGCTAAAATCTGTAATTTGGCTCTACAAGTGTTAATATGTAATTTTATGAAGTTTTTATATGTTTTCAGGCGAGCAAGTAACTATATATATTCACAAAATGTGTCCAGTTTATCAAAATAACCCGTTTATATATCTGATCTGACGTTTTTTTCCCCACTTCTGTGGGAAACTTCGCTAGCAACACGAGTAGAGCTTACCGTCTGCATCGCACGTTGAAGTACGTCAAGTCCATCCCACCAGGTTGCGCAACGCAACGCAATGGCCCTGTGTGCACCCGGCGTGATCAGAAGTTCTGATTCAGAACGTATCACTACATAATCTTGTAGTCACAATGTTTTAACATTCCGCACATAGTCAAGTTCACTCACAGAAGTTTTGACCTGCCAGAATATACTCGACTCTCTAGCGAAATCCGTTTGTCACTGCGTTTTATTAGTATTCACAAGTATTCACGATCAATAACCATTATTGATTGTTCTTCATTAGGTATTTATTCCTCCAATGCATCAGAAATTACATGTTCAGTATAATATTTTTGATATGTGTCTATATTTTATAGTTACTTGCTGTTTTAACTCGTTGGTTTTTCATGTTTCTCCCTCCCTTATGTTACCATGACCACAGTTAATATGGAGGGTGGTTATGATTATGAAGCCCTATTCCACGGGGAGGTAAGTTGAAACAATAGTCAGGTACAAATGCACAGGAGATAAACTGTTAAAACTTTAATGTGTGTCTCCCTCTTTTGCAGAAAAAGCTCATGAAGGCGTTCATGTTGCTGAAACATCCGGTGGAGGTCCCCTCCTATATAACAGCTAAGGACATGAGGAACTGGCTGTTAACGGAGAGGCCCTTCCTGCTGGATGAGTGAGTGATTTCTTTTTTTGTGATCAATTTTTTATTATTATTTCAGGGAATAATACAAGGGAGTGGTAACAAAAACTTAAACTCAGGAGAGAAATACAATGACAAAATTCAAGTACAAATACAAAATTCCCATAAACCTGCTGGCTATGTCTATGAAGTCTAAGATCCACCTCTGCATAATCAAAGATGAGTGAGAGATTTTATCAAACTGTATAGATAGGTTGATATATTCTATGGATAGCAGTCTGATACATTATCAAACTGTATAGATAGGTTATTCTATGGATAGCAGTATGATACATTATTTTATTCACATGAAGGTATGATGACATGGCAGAGAAAGAGCCCAACTTACAGCTCCATCTCCTTGAACTTGTAAGTAGCCTACTAGGACAACACATGAACATGTTTACTGACATACCCAGCAATAACAGGCAGTAAATTCATTTTATTAACATATTAGTGCCCTGACTCTCCTGCAAGAAATAATGTGGAATGTTGTGCACAGCTCTGGAGAGCCGAGAGGCTCCTCGGAATGGAGAAGATGGAGGAGGAAGTCCGCAGAGAGATCCAGGATGAGCACCGCCTCTCACTGCTGATGGGCAGAACGGTATGACAACACAACACACTGCTATTTCCTGGAGACAAACCTCAAAGTGCTTGCTTGAGTCAACTCTCTGTCTGTCACATGAAGGTAACCATGGAGGGGATGGACCTGTTCCTGTGCAAGACCCAACCGGCTGCGGAGGAGGCGGTCAAGAAGATCCTCCTTCCTGTCCTCGCCTCACTCCTGAAGGAGGTCACTCTCTCCAGGGTATTTCGATTGGTTGGAGATCTCTCCCCAGAGATCGTAGAGATGGCCTATGAACATCTCCTGGCTAGGTAATACAGAAGCATAATGCCTACTGTAAATGGACTGCACTTATACAGTGCCATATTCCAAAACGCTTTACAATGGCCTCTCATTCACCCATTCACACACACATTCACACACCAATGGCGGCAAGGTACCATGCAAGGCGCTGGCCCGCTCACTGGGAGCGATTTGGGGTTCAGTGTCTTGCCCAAGGACACCTCGACACGTGGCCAATCAGAGATTGAATCTCTGAACCGGCAACTTTGCGATCATTAGACGCCGGCTCTACTTCCTGAGCCACAGCCGCCCCATACTGTAAAATCTTATTTCACTTAAGAATGGCATCACAGAACAAGGCATCACATTACTGCAGTTAGGATTTTAGATAACAACATACAGGCATATATTATATTATTAAATATTATTTATTATAGATATTTTATTTTTATTTTATAGAAGTGACCTAACCCTAACCCTAACCCTAAATCCTTAACAGAGAACAGGTCAGAGGCCAAACTGAAGACCTCCACCATGGAGAAGACATGGGAGGCTGCTGCTGCCAGGGACATCAGTGGGCTGATGGAGAATGCAACTGCCTCTTTTCTCTCCCAGTCTGGAGAGGAAGTGCCTAAAAATTATGTTCTCTCTGCCATCACCAAGGCCATGGCCCAAAATAATTAAGACAACAAAATTCTGTTATGAAAATATAAAATCAGTCCCCTACAAATGAGCCACGATCACAATAACATTACTGTTTTCCTGTGTAAGACACTACAGGAAATAATGTGTTGCTGTTCCTACTCTTAGACTGCTCTCCTCTGTTTGTTTACAGCCCTCAGAGCTCATGGCTATTGATTCCAGTGGTACGTTACTTTTACTGTTAATTTTCTAAAATCGCAACGAGTTAACATCATAAAACAAAAACCCTCACACCAATCATTGTGTCTAAAGTAACAGTTGCATTAATCATTTAATAAATGGAAGAACACTCAAGTATCTTGTCCTTCCTTCACAGAGGATAAAGCCACCAAACTGAAGACGAAGAAGAAGAAGGGAGGAGTTCGGAGGTTCTTCAGCCGCGTTTTCAAAATGATTAAGTGCATAGAACAAGAAGACCACTGAGACAGCCCCCCAACACACACCCCCCCACCCAAGTTACCTCTGTAGCTCGCTTCTGATAAAAACCTCACTGAAAGGGATCTAGCTCATATAACTCAACTGGAAACTAAAGCCTGCACCTTTTCAGTTCAACCTGTGAGGAATAGCTGGATATGTATTTGTATGTAATACCGCTTACATTCTTTGGGAAGAACCCTGATGTTACAATGCTGTTGGCTGTTCCATCTAGTTAATGTGATGTTTCTAGTGTATTCTGAGGTAATGTAACATAGTTAATGTGATGTTCCTGGTGTATTCTGAGGTAATGTAACATAGTTAATGTAATGTTCCTGGTGTATTCTGAGGTAATGTAACATAGTTAATGTGATGTTCCTGGTGTATTCTGAGGTAATGTAACATAGTTAATGTGATGTTCCTGGTGTATTCTGAGGTAATGTAACATAGTTAATGTGATGTTCCTGGTGTATTCTGAGGTAATGTAATATAGTTAATGTGATGTTCCTGGTGTATTCTGAGGTAATGTAACATAGTTAATGTGATGTTGTTGGTGTATTCTGAGGTAATGTAATATAGTTAATGTGATGTTTCTGGTGTATTCTGAGGTAATGTAACATAGTTAATGTGATGTTCCTGGTGTATTCTGAGGTAATGTAATATAGTTAATGTGATGTTGTTGGTGGTATTCTGAGGTAATGTAATATAGTTAATGTGATGTTCCTGGTGTATTCTGAGGTAATGTAATATAGTTAATGTGATGCTCCTGGTGTATTCTGAGGTAATGAAACATAGTTAATGTGATGTTCCTGGTGTATTCTGAGGTAATGTAATATAGTTAATGTGATGTTTCTGGTGTATTCTGAGGTAATGTAACATAGTTAATGTGATGTTCCTGGTGTATTCTGAGGTAATGTAACATAGTTAATGTGATGTTGTTGGTGGTATTCTGAGGTAATGTAATATAGTTAATGTGATGTTCCTGGTGTATTCTGAGGTAATGTAATATAGTTAATGTGATGTTCCTGGTGTATTCTGAGGTAATGAAACATAGTTAATGTGATGTTCCTGGTGTATTCTGAGGTAATGTAATATAGTTAATGTGATGTTCCTGGTGTATTCTGAGGTAATGTAACATAGTTGATGTGATGTTCCTGGTGTATTCTGAGGTAATGTAACATAGTTAATGTGATGTTGTTGGTGTATTCTGAGGTAATGTAATATAGTTAATGTGATGTTTCTGGTGTATTCTGAGGTAATGTAACATAGTTAATGTGATGTTCCTGGTGTATTCTGAGGTAATGTAACATAGTTAATGTGATGTTGTTGGTGGTATTCTGAGGTAATGTAATATAGTTAATGTGATGTTCCTGGTGTATTCTGAGGTAATGTAACATAGTTAATGTGATGTTGTTGGTGTATTCTGAGGTAATGTACTATAGTTAATGTGATGTTCCTGGTGTATTCTGAGGTAATGTAATATAGTTAATGTGATGTTCCTGGTGTATTCTGAGGTAATGTAACATAGTTAATGTGATGTTGTTGGTGGTATTCTGAGGTAATGTAATATAGTTAATGTGATGTTCCTGGTGTATTCTGAGGTAATGTAACATAGTTAATGTGATGTTGTTGGTGGTATTCTGAGGTAATGTAACATAGTTAATGTGATGTTGTTGGTGGTATTCTGAGGTAATGTAATATACAGGCATGATAATCGCTCACCTTTCGGCGAAATTCGCCGTTTTGAATCCAAAATAGACATCCATACGTTTTTTTTTTCCCAATCTTGTAATTCTGCATGTGACCACCACTAGAGTAAATCTAAAAGAAATCAGATATGAGCACATGGAAGCTAATTTTTCCACAAAAAAAACTTTCCGCCGGCACCGCCTAGCAGGTTCCGGGTCTCGTATCCTTCTCACCTTTTTCACCCCGACCCATTTTCATGCCTGTCACTGAAGGCATCAAAACTATGAATGAACACATGTGGAATGATGTACTTAACAAAAAAGTGTGAAATAACTCTAAATATGTCTTATATTTTAGATTCCTCAAAGTCGCCACCCTTTGCTTTTTTGTTGTTAATAAAATAAAAATATTTTGTTGTTAATAAAATATATAATAATAATATTATATATATATATATAATAACATATTATTATTAACACATTATATTTAATATTATTATTATATATTTTATTAACAACAAAAAAAGCAGTGGTTGTTAGTTAGCTAGCTATGTCTTGTTTCTTGCCTCGTGCAGCACTTTGCGCCAGTATGTGGTCACGACTGTGGTCACGACATGTGCTCGTGACTGTCTTTAATTGTGTTCCAAATGTACACGTGGTAGTCATGTCAAACTGTGCTATGTTAAAATTGTAGAATGAGAAGTTTAATTTGTATGTTTCTTCCAGTTCCATTCCAGTTTTAACCCAAACCCTAAAATGACGGGTCGAGCCCAAGCAAGATCGAGGGGTCGTGCACGCGGTCAAGAGACTGGGCCACCAGGGGCGATGTCGGTGAGTTCATTAATAATCCTTATACACATCAATTACCCGATTTTTTCCACGTGCACGCACGCTCAAAACAACGACTATTGATAATTGAGGGTGCCTGTGTGTCCTCGAGTTATAACACTTCTTTTTGGAGCTGGTTCACAGTAGTCATGATCTGTCTGTCTCTGTGTCTCTGTCTCTCTCCCTGTCTGTCAATGTCTCTCTCTCCCCCCCCCCCTCTCTCTCTCCCCCCCCCCTCTCTCTCCCCCCCCCCTCTCTCTCTCTCCCCCCCCCCCTCTCTCTCTCTCCCCCCCCCCCTCTCTCTCTCCCCCCCCCCCCTCTCTCTCTCTCCCCCCCTCTCTCTCTCTCCCCCCCCCTCTCTTTCCCCCCCACCCCCTCTCTTTCCCTCTCCCCCCCTCTCTTTCCCTCTCCCCCCCTCTCTTTCCTCTCCCCCCCCTCCCCTCTCTTTCCCTCCCCCCCCTCTCTCTCTCCCCCCCTCCCTCTTTCTCTCCCCCCCCCCCACTCCACCAGGTACTCCGTCACCGCCCTGGGGTGCCCAGCCACATTGGCGGTCATGTTGGGGGGCTGCCACTCCACCCACAGCTGGCCCTCCTGGGTGTACCAGCCCAACGACTCCACCGGAGGGGGCTCTAGAGCACACATAACATTAACATAAATACACACTTCACAAAGTATTATAGACAGGGGTGCACATAACTGGTGCGCCAGTGCGCATGCGTCGCCAAAATGCATGCTGCGCGGCAGATCAGCGGCATGAACGCGCTCTTGCGCACCAACAGCTGGAAGCGCTGGGAGAGGAATTTACTTCCTCAAAATCCAACTGCATCACTGCAAGCCCCACTAAGTAACTATTTGCCGTCCCCTCAGCCGAAGGCCCGACGAGTAATCCATCACAACAGTCGACTGACGACGACCACGGCGACTCCCCTCACGAAAACATTCGGAAAATATCGTAACTCGTACTTTCATTCCGCGTATCGCGTATCGCACGGTTATCACGCCGCACGTGAAAATTCAGTCCCGAACGACTCGTCGCTAAAAGGAAAAACAACACCAAGGGACTTCACGTTTCTTTTCTCTGAAGCTTTCAAACGTTCAGACGTTTGTTTTACAGCTTCATTATCGCACCTCGACCCCTGACCCAGGGAATATGGTTGGGAATTCTATTAGAAGAAGAAAAAAAAAGACTTTGTTGCACAATCAAAATAATGAGCTATTTAAAGTGATAGCCTACAACATCCTCTACCATGGTTGAAATTGAGGACAGTGATAACAGCAGTCAAGAGAGCAGTGATGATGATGATTAAGCTTGTAGCATAAGTAAATGCTTAGGCTGTAACTTTTTGTTGAAAAGTTTATTTCAGTGTTTACAGAACAGAGCAGTGCTTAAAGAGATATCCGTTTATTTCAGTGTGTTTAAAGAACAGACATTCAGTTAGTGCTTAAAGAGATGTCAGTTGATTTCATTGTGTTTAAAGGAGTCTGACAGACTTTCATGCTTAAAGAGCAGTCATTTGATTTTGCATTTGTTTCTTTTGTTTTGCACACAATCATTTGTTCGTTCATCTTTATTTATGAATAAATGTCGTTTTGCTAATATAAGTTATCCATGCATCCCTTTTTTTATCCATCCTGTGGGACGGGTCGTGACTCGCGAGCTCGGGGAGCACCAAGCAGCATCCCTAGGTGCTCCTCTGAGCACTGGCCCCAAAAAGTTATGTGCACCCCTGATAATAATAATAATGTTACATTTGTATAGTGCTTTGGACTCAAAAAATGTGTATAGTGCTTTGGACTCAAAAAATATTAACATAAAAATATAGAGGACAGTCATAGAACATACATACAATGACTCTTCAAATATGATCTACAGAAATGTGTCTTGTTTGTTAAAATCTATTCAACATTGAAACAAGATCCAGTGATCAACTGCCAACTAGACAATAAAGACTTTACCCAGACTTGAAAACAGTTGTGTAGCAATTGGGGGATCATGTGTAGATGAGGATTCTTCTCATTCTTCACTATTAACCAAACATGGATTAAAATCTACTATCATACCTGTGTTGTATGTAATGTGTCAGTGTTTCTTTCCCTACCTTAGACATCAGTTGTATTCTCCGTTCAGCTTGCCCCTGGACAGGCATGACCACCCTCCACAGATCAGGCTTACTGGAGGGCTCTAGAGGAGAGAGGACAGAGGAGACGTCACATATCTCACCAATGACAGATATCACGGTACAGTTCTACCACACATACTGATACAATGAACTAGACACTAATCTGATCAAGATATCAAGATTCCCCTTCCTCTCACGCGACATCCTTCCATTGCTCTCTGGGAATCACTGGCACTGAAATCACGTATTCCCTCACTGATGCTACGTAGCACTAAGCTAACGTTTTCTCCCGAGCCTTCGCCTGAGCCTTGAGCGTCATCCATCTCCGTAGAATTCTTTATTTGTTGCTCATCACATTTCTTTTGTCCTCTAGTTTTCTTTCCCCCACTCATTCCAATATATTTTATAACGATTTGTATTAAAGTTTATGAATTAAGGGGGTTAGTTTTATCTGGCTATTGGGAGCTCAAAATTAAGCAGCCATCTTGCACGTTTCGCCACCGGAAGTCTGCAAACTTCCCTTTTAATGGTTGTGGTGACTGGCTCTTACACTCACCGGCCTCAGGGGTCCTGGCGGTGGTGTTACTGCTCCAGTCGCTCCAGTAGCCGTAGTCCTTGTCATGAATGCAGCGCACCTGAACCACATACACGGTGTCAGGCCTCAGGCTCTGCAGCCGGAACGTCTCCATGTACTTCTCAGTATCTGCCCGGGGCACCTGGGGGAGGGGGGGTCGCAGCACATTAGACACCAGGACACACAGCACAACAGAACATCCAAGACCACCATTACAATGATCTATAGAGACAATCAAAGTGACTTTGAAAACGGCAGAACAGATTGCTTCCCAATTGACCAAATAGCCGGTGAGAATAGTACATACATGTATTATATAAACCTGTAAAATTCATATTTACCTCGGTCCACTCTCCAGCGGTGGCCTTGCAGTAGCGGATGTTGTACTTCAGTATGCCGTATGTTTTGTGGATAGGGTGGGTCCAGTTCACGATGAGAGATCTGGCAAATTGCTTCTCCGAGATGTTTCTGACTTTGGAGGGGGGGTTTGTTTTCACTGCAAAACAGGAAAGACATATAGATCATTACACTATACCTAGACAGTGCTCTGCGGAAGTAATGGGACAGTGAAGCATTTTATCTTCTTTTGGCTCTACACTCGAAAAGACATAGTTCCCCTATCAATCTTTTTTTTGTGTGTAACCAAAACCTTTGGAATCTTTCTATATACAGTATATTGTACTATGATCCCTCTTCTCTATATCTCTCTCTGTCATTCCGTCAAGACTGTAATAAGGATTAGACTTCCCTCTCTCCTTTAAACATTTTTTAACAAATCATCATGATGAGACTGAGGTCCATTGGTGTCCACCTACCCAGCTCCTCTGCCGATATGTTCAGGACATCAGACTGGACCTGCCCCAGTCCGTTCTCTACCTTCACCCACACGTCCAGTTCCATGAACATAGGGAACGTTTCAAAGAAGATGACGCCACTGCTCCTCTGTGCCTTACTTATGAATGTCTTGTTGGAATCCCTGCAGGGAAATATAAACTCATCCTGAGTTGATTCTCCTTATTTTTCCACCAGTCCGATGTACATTAGTCGATGGCTAATATGATCCAGTTTGTTTGGAAGGGAAACTAAAAGCTGCCACTGTTTAAGACGCTTGATCACAACTGGAGCCAGATTAACTGATTGCTGAGAGCAATTGAAAACAAATACATGTATACAAGTCCCTATAGACAGTCTACCCACACCCTTTTAAACATTTTCACCTTTTGTTGCCCCAGAGCCTGGAATTTGAATATATTCGAGAGTCCACCAACTCAAATTGCTGATTTCAGTTGCACACTATCTGTAGTTAACAACAAATTGCTGATGTCCTCATAATCAATACAATGTTATAAAAACAGAATTATCTTAATATAATAATAATGTAATATTATTCATTATCATACATGGAGGTCAAAATCAGAGGACGGGCTCGTTGTAATGCATGGAATGGAATGAGATATCCATCGCAATGAGCACCTCCTCCGGTTTCTACCTCCACCAGCCTCCCCTGACCCAAACACCACAATGCGTATCCACAGAGCCAGTGACTTACACTATGGTGGTCAACAGAGTGTAGGTAGTGGGCACCTCCTCTACTCCCCCAGGCAGCTCCTGCCTCCTCCCGGCATCCCAGAAGCAGGATACGTTAGAGGAGATCTGGGAGCCGGACTGGACGGCCATGCAGGACAGTCGCTCCGGCTTCACAGGAGCATCTGACCAGGACCAGAGGATGGAACACAATCAACTCTGGTCTATGGTTCGGTGTTCATATTGTTTGTATTTATTGTTTATATTGTTTAGTATTGTTCTTGTGCCTTGGAGACAATAGTTTTGTAAAAATCCCTATCCAAATCAATTTGATTGATTGACTGTCATTATATAAAAAGAAGTAATGTGTTGCTATGGATCTTCAGGGTGACAAAATAAACAATGTTTCCTTGAAAGTAAATATTTTCATATGTTATTATATCATAACATTTCTATAAGTAAAATAGTGATATTTATGAAAATTAAAGTGTGAAGGAAACACAATTTCCTGGACATGGAGCCTATTGTAGCATTGTAGGCCTACTTACACCCCTTCTTCATAATGATCCCGTGGATTTGCAGTTTGTTGTTTCCCGTACTCCGATGGTTATTAAATTATTTAGTCATTCAAAGGCAATATTAAAAAATGGGTTTTCAGTCTTGACTTGAACATATTTGCAGCCTCACCAAATCTGTGGTACACATTGGGCTGATATGCTAGCAAAAGGTCTTTCAGATAGGTGCTGTGCCAGTGAGAGCTTTATAAACAAGCAGAAGGATTTTGAAATCTATTCTGAACTTAACAGGAAGCCAGTGTAGAGTCTCTAAAATAGGAGTTATATGAAAAAAAGCACATGATATGGTAGGATAGATAGAACTAAAGGCATATGGATCACCTGCCACCAACTGCTCTCATACGTTAAACAATACGTGTACAATAGCGTGTACTGCAGGTCAGATGAGGTACAGTAGATGAGGTTACCTTCCCTCTTCCAATGATGTCCAGCAGTCTCCCCGGAGTTCCACAGAGCACGTTGCAGCCCTTCAGCACCTCTCTTATGGCGTAGCCGGTGCTAATGCCCCCATAGACCACTACAGGGCGCACACACGTCCTGCAGAGGAGAGGGACAATGTTGTCACATCATGTTTAGTTCCTTTGGGCAAAACAACATTCACGCTTTGCTGAAAATCTGGCATTCATCCTAGAACTGGGGAATGTTCGGGACACTTTCTAAAACTCCTTAATGTTTTATAACACATTCTAGAAGGGCTGCCTTCCTCACCCGAAGGCGAACTTCCTGGCCTCCAGGTAGATCTGGTTGATGAGCTCCCTCGTGGGAGCCACGGTGATGGCCTCTGGTTCCTGCACCTCGCTGAACCTGCTGGCTGCCACACCGTCCGCCATCAGCTTCTGCAGGATGGGCAGCAGGAACGCAGCCTGGGGAGCGGTTTACAGCAAAACAATCATTAGTCCCTTACAGATTGTTGTTGTCAATTGTATTAATTGATTTGTCTGCACAAAGAGAGAAAATAAAGGCAATTGTGCAGGGTGCACTTGAATTCAAAACATGTTGATAAAACATGCTAGAGCCAAGTGTTGATAGAAAACAGATTAAAACTGTGTATTGATCAGTATTATGCATCCAAAAATATTGGTGGATATATATAGAACATTTTTGTGTAGATTGTAGAAGGTGACTCACTGTTTTTCCAGAGCCGGTCTGGGCACAGGCCATGAGGTCTCTGCCGGCTAAGATGATGGGGATGCCATGCTTCTGCACCGGGGTGGGCTTCACATAGCCAGACTTGGTGACGTTCCTGTTCAGAGAATCACACAGGGCAGCCTCTTCAAATGTCTGGGGGGACAGTGTTACGGTCTCTCAATTTACCTTCAGATCATACAACAATTCACAGACAAACAAGCAAATGTAAACCATTCAAGACAATTTGTGAAAATTGGTTAAAAAAATTGCTCATCAGGTAGTGAAAGTCATCAACTGAGGCAACATGAAGACACCAGGAAGGAACTCACCAGGATGGCTTTGGGGGGGTTGCTGCCACTGACATCCACCAGGATGTTGTCATACTTGTCAAAGTTGATGCCCGTTTCAAACTGAGCGAAGACATCAGAGTCCTCTTCAGAGGGGGTGGGGGGCACATAGGTCACCCTTGGAGGTGCTAAGGAGGGAGGGGAGGCACAGGTCACCCTAGAAGGTCTTAGGGAGGCCTTAGATACTCCGAAACTCCTGCTTAGCTAGACCACCCAGGAGAGACGGTTTACAGTAGAAGAGAAAGTTTGCAATATTTAGAGCCCATGGCCATCAGGTATGAACATACTGACCATCAGCATCACCGTCTCCTCCCTCACCATCCCGGGAGCCTGATGTGGGAAACAGGTCTCAATAAGACAGCAAGAAAACCATGTTTAAGTAAGTAAGCCTTGCACACAAATAGGGCAGGAGCCCATCTCTCCTGTCAACCAGGGAAGCAGAAATCAGAGGACAGCTCATTTCAGGGTTCTCCCCAAACAATGCAAGAGTGGCCGGGCCACCTCGTCAACAAATCAAGTTATGCTTTCCACAAATCAATCATGACCATTCATTGATAAGGTAATATCTCAAAGACAGAACCTTTGGAGAACACTTCTTCGTCTCTTCCACGGTAGCCTGAGGAGAACAAAGACAAGACACACTGTAAGGAGATGGACTTGTGCGGCAAGGCAGTTTCATCCAACACTCTAACCCCATGTCCTCAGACATCAATGGAAATTCCTGGTAAAATAAAAGGTTTTAAAAAACACACAAAACGCCCACTGAATTACCTCCTCCACCGAAGCCTCCTCTTCCACCTCCATCTTCACCATCTGAAACCAGGAATTCACGTTTGAGATCACACCCATCAGCAACTCAACTAGTACATTCTTATGAGCATAGTTGGTGTTCATCTTCACAGATTAACCAAGCATCTGCGTGTGCCTGTATCAGGTGTGTGACATGTTTGTTCTTCATCAGTCATGGAGCTAACAGAACATTCTAGAAGGGGAGATCAGTGGAGGCAGAAATCAGGAGACAGGCTCATTCGGATGGAAGGAGGAATGGGGTGTTCCTCATTTCACCGTCACCAGCCTCCAGTGGTGCAGAATCAGATGTACCGCTAGAGTGGAAGCCTCCTCTGCCCCCACGACCTCCTCTGCCACCTCCAAAACCTGAGGGGAAATAGCAGAAGTGAGGAGAATTCAATGGTTTACCGCCATTACACCCCCAAGGTTCTCCCCAAACAATGTAAGAGTGGCGCTGCGCCATGGTGTGAACTTGGCAACAGAGCATGTTATCCTGCATTCAGTATATGAAAACCATCATACCTTTTTCATTGATGTTATCACCATCCCCTGTAAAACAGATATTTTTTTTGCAGCAAGTCACAAAGAAGCTTGTCAGACAATGAAAGATCAACACATTAAGAGGCACAAAGAAGGAAAAAATGATAAACTGAATATACCACTTCTGAATCCACCACTTCCGCCCCCTGTTAAGACAACAGGACATTACATTACTTCAGGGTTTAAAAGCATTCAATTGTCAAGCATTGGTTAAAATACTCAGCTCAATGAATCCACACCATACAAACTAATGCCTTTCAGGAGGCCTGTTCAGAACATTCAGATAAGAATTGTATGGTTGAGAAAATGTCTCGTAATATTGGAGAAGTTCCGTCAGACCCCAGTCAGGTCCAACCAGCAGCAGACATTCTCACCTCTTCCTCTCTCCCAACCACTATTCCAAGAGCTGCCTCCGTCACCCCCTGAAAGAAAAAAAGCCTATTTACTGAGAAAGGGTCTCAAACCGGGGGGTCATGTTATGGACTTCAATCTTTTGGGAAACAGTATGACCTCTGATATCAGTCAACACTTACCTTTGTTCCCATTCTCATCAGTGCTCCCTGTTCAGAAGAAAACAAGCATTCAGCCGGAGTAAAGCAACTTATCATAGTATCATTATCATAGTACATAAAATGGAATTTTGTTGAGTTTTACTAACTACAATTGCAACTCAAGATTGGCTTGAATTTCTTTCTGTAACTAGTCTGTTTTTCTTAATTCAAAAAACACAAAGAACAAAATGGCTTGAAACACTCTTTATATTAGGTACTGAATGTAACCACCTGAAGCAAAGCGTTTGAAGCCTCCGCCTCCTCCCCTAGCTCCTCTGCCTGTGGAAGAGTAGACAGGAGGTTCAGATCAGCATAACAGCCCATCTAGCGATCATTCATCCCAGATATTCAGATGCCTATTCAATTGGTAAACGTTTAATTTACCACCTTGGTGGAATTTACATTACCTTTTAATTGGCTCAGTGCAAACTCTACCCAACCAGCCACTGGCAGAACTTAACAACCATGCCTATAGAACTTACCACTACCACCAAAGCCTCCTCCACTGTTCCTGGACACACCGTTATCTAAACACACCAATGACATGGAATCAGCTGATCTTATACATCTAATATTCTACCTTATAAGAAGACAAACATGGAGGACGCCAAGTGGGATTCACCTAATCATTACATTTCAACTTAAATGGGGTGCCATCAGTCAGGCATTCCCAAGCATCAGTTAGCATATACCATATGAAAAAGGCACCATCCTACCATCATTCGCTCCTAGTATAGTATCCAATATACACTGCTCAAAGAAATGAATGGGGACACTTCGAGGATATGCCTCCCCATACCATCACTGACAAACCGGTCATGCTGGATGATGTTGCAGGCAGCATAACATTCGCAACGGCGTCTCCACACTCTTTCATGTCTGTCACATGCTCAGTGTGAACCTGTTCTCATCTGTGAAGAGAACGGGGCACCAATGGCGAACCTGAAAATACTGTGATTAAGTGTTTCCTTCATTTTTTTTGAGCAGTGTACTAACTGTGGCCTTCACTGTTTCATGAGGTCATGCCACTGGGAGAGGAGATGCTTAGTCTTTAAGGTCATGTTCTCACATGAAAGTCCGAATCGAGACCCGGAGCAAGTGGATGACTTCGCAACATTGTTGCATAAATTATTTCTCTGATTTGCGTTTTCACAAGCCTTCATGTAAACGAAGTAACATACGCAATCGAAGTAACAGACGTGGTAGTTGTCCGTTGCCCGTTGTCCCGCTCTTATACAGATCAACACGCGTGCGCTGTTGTTTTCCTATGGACTGCCTCGAGCAGCGTTCTCACCAAAAGCGAAGCAAAGTGATGGATGCATCGTTTCTAACCGAAGCGAAACCACCCTTTTCAAGCGGAGCATCCAAGGGTTCTTTGCTGCGGGAGCGACTTCGAATGCGAGTTCTCACAGCTCCAAACACAGAGCAAAGCGAACTTTATCCTAAACTCTGTTTCAAGTGAAGCAAATGTTCTAGTGAGAACACCCCCTAAAAAAAGGAAATCATTCCTTCAGTATTCTGTGTACAAAGCCATGTCACCTGTGAACTTGTTAGCTCTGCCAGTGTGATAAGGAACCATCAGGCTATTGATTATTTGTAAATGTAAAATTCTTTCTTCTTCTAGCACGACTGCCAATGGCCCCTGGCCTGAGCTGGATAACTCTTCCTGCTACAACTAGTGAATTGATGATTCACTTGCTTAGTCAAATGTATCGATTGTAAGTAATTTGGAATAAGGCGTCTGCTAAATGCCAAAAATGTAAATGTAACGTTTCATAACTTAAAATGGGTCTTTAACTTACCATTGCTGGTACTGATAGTAGCATCCTGCAAACAGAGAGTGTGATTGTGAGGGGAAAAAACTGCCTCTTCATTTTAGTATGATTCATATCAAAATGTGTTTGATGAAGTTAATGGTCAGGTGGCAAATTACCTCGTCCCATTCTTCCATGATTGGTTTTGGGATTGGCTGTAGTAAAAGAATTACAGTGTCATGGCAACAAATCTTTAGGCTTAAATGCTACTGATTGATCATCATCATCAGCAATTAGGGAGACAAATGCATTTGCAGCCCTCCCCCCCCCCCCCCCACTCCAGTTTGATAGGTTGGTAGCAGGGCTGGACTGGGACAAAAATTAGGCCCTGGCATTTTTGGCCCAGACAGGCCCACCCCAATCGGTCGGACCACACCCACCAGCACAAAAATACTTGCCTTATATATACTCGTCTTATATACTGTGCTGTACAGTCATATGACAAACTGTAGTATTCCCCCAAACCACTACAAAGACGACTACATACAGTAAGCAATGCTACCAGTGCAAGTAGACCAGTGTACTCAGTGATCAGATTCCAGAGCGAATTTACGAACGCAGCCTTGTTGTTCTAGAATTTTTTTCTCCATTATCAACCTATCATTGCGCTTTAGAGTAAAACAAAGCACGCAACTGTTGCTTTCATGGCAACTCTACATTGTGATTTACAAGGGATATTAACTAATATTAAGTAATATTATTACTTGGTTACATTTTGCAATTGATCCGCGGTACACATGCGTGCCGAACCGTGGGGGGCGATCCGTTACACCCCTACACAGCTACCTATATTTTCCTTACCGGGTCAACGGTTACAGGCTGACTCGGCCCCGCTTCTTCTGTATCCTCTCTATCCTCTGTATCTGTACCCTGCTCCCGCTCCTCCCTGCCAGCCTCCTCTTCAACCTGTTGCTGCTGTGGTAAACTTGAGGGTGCAGCAAACATGTCCCTAATGTTTACACATTTGGCAGCATCTGCCTCGAGTTTCTTTTTGTTTTCTCCCTAAGTTTTTCCCAGCCTCCCTTCCGTTTTAGTGTGCTTTTGCGCTCCATCTCTCTTAGTATCTATCTAGTAACTATCCAGGCTAACTAAATTTATTTTGCCGGCCGGCTCGGCCCAAAACTACCGCGAAACTGAGACGGAGGTCTGGTGCTGCGTGCGTGCGTGACCCCTGACCCCCCCCCCCTTCTCTCTGTTGATTGGGCCAGCCCAGTGTCTGTATAGAAAAGCGACCAATGGGCCGTTGTCCCTGATTTATGGGCCGTTCAATGGTAGCTTTCGATTTATGGGCCGTTCGATGGTAGCTTTCGGCCGGGCCGGCTGGTAAAAAAAAAAAAAAAAAACTTTTTTATTTTTATTTTATTTTGCCGGTCGGCTCGGCCCAAAACTGCCGCGGCCCACCGGGCAAATGCCCGGTATGCCAGATGGCCAGTCCAGCCCTGGTTGGTAGCTAACAATCAATTATAGCGCGTTTTCCGAATGCGGACAATCCTGCTAATTGGAAAGAGTCAGAATTGTCCAAACGCTTGAGCAAAATCCCCGAATTAGTCCACTTACCAAACTGTTTTAGCTATACAATACATAACTAATTATGTTTAATTACCTGGCCGTATACCAACCGTTAATTACTAAAGCTTTAATTAATAGCAACTAGGTTAACGAAATGTTAACAGTAACCCAGCTAGTTCGATGATAGTGCACAGTGCACACCATAAAGCAAGATTAATTCAATAACATAATTGCAGCACGTGTAAGACATTAACACATTTATATGTAATTTGATCAAATGTCTTCCATACATTACGCAACACTTTCCGCAGTGTCTTGACGGTCTTGGATGTGGCAGCGAGCAGGCTGAGAAAGTCAGAAAGACAGAATCGTCCACGACCAGGAATAACAGGGAAGGAATCACGTGTTCACTCCGTTAAGACGTGAGATAGTTCAACAGTTTACAACCAAATTAAAGTTTGCCCATATACATGCACCTTAATTTATGGATAGGCTACCTATATTCTATCTTGTATTTTGTTAACTGTTGCTGTGCAACACATTGTCTCTTAATTTAGTTATCTGAAAATAGCATCTATAGAGTCCATAATTAGCCTATTTACTGTGTCTTTGATGAGCGATGATCTGGTGGCGTCTTAATAAACTGGTTCAAGATCAGTTCGGTTGGTTGTTTGATTTGTGGTGGTTAGATTCATGCCTGAGGCAAGCCACCACTTACTCATCTCTCACACCTGCCACTGACTACGCAATTGACTCATTAAGTAGCACAGTCAAGTAGTTCTGAAACAGTTTACTGAAGAAAAAAAAATAATCAAAGTATGAAGTTGAGCTAAAAGACACAGTAAATGATAGGCTCCTTATGGACTCCATAGCTGCTATTTTCAGATAAATATTCAGAGACAATGTGTTGCACAGCAGTTAATAAAAATACAAGATATACCGGTAATATAGGTATCCATGAATTAAGGTGCATGTATATGGGCAAAACTTAAATGTTGTTGTAAACTGTTGAACTATCTCACATGTTCAATGATAACGGAGTTAATTGCGTGTTTTTTTCAGAAGTGCAAATTACACGGGTCCTGTTTCCTCTCACGTGACTCCTTCCCGCTCCGGTCCTAGACACACCAACTCCACAGACGTCGAGTCTTTCTTTTCTCTCCGACCATCGACCTGTTCGCTGCCCACCGCCCAGACCGACGAGAGTCTTAAATTGAACTGCCAGGCCCAAGACACCGCGGAAAGCCTTCCACAATGTATGGAAGACATTTTAATATCTTATCAATTTAACATATTAATGTGTTAATATCTCACGTGCTGCAATTATGTTATTGAGTTAATCTTGCTTTAAACGGTGTGTGCACTGTCATTGAACTAGCTGTGTTAGCGTTAGCATTTCGTTAGCTTAGTTGCTATTCATTAGAGCTTTCGTCATTGACGGCTGGTATACGGTCATTAAATATAGGTCATATATTACATATAGGTCATTAAACATAACTAGTTATGTATGTTATAGGTAAAACAGTTCGTCAAGTGGACTTATTAGGTAGTTGGACAATTCGGACTCTTTCCAATTAGATGCTAGGTAAGGGTCGATCGTCCGCATTCGGAAAACGCGCTATAATTGATTGTTAGCTACCAAGCTATCAAGTCTAGCTAGTTATGTATAAAATATATTCCAAATGCTGCACTATGACAATAATGTAGCCGTGAAACCAATAGACATTCTACAGCTATTCAACCCCCCTTGAACCCTGACCCCCAGGTGGGCTGTCCGGACATGTCCATTATCAGAACACGCGGTGGACACGTTTTGCGTAGGGGGGAGGGGGAGGGTTACAGTGATGAACTGTTAATCAGTATTTAGCCTGTATGGTTATGTATGTGTGTGTGTGTGTATATATATATAGGGTTCGACAATATCGATTTACTGTATATGCCGGTATGTTTTTCTGGCGGTTGCGCGTTGTAAAAACTCAAGCGTCAAACTCTGCTGTGTAGTATTCGAGGAGATGTAGAAACGTAGATGACTCGTGAAGATGTTATAGCTAGCTATCTACAATTTATCATCAAAATAATGAACAGCAAGCAAGATCCAAAACTAGTGCCGGTGGAGAAGGGCAAGTGTGACATTGGACAGACTACCAAAACAGAAAAATAAATCTGGTTTTTCAAATGGCGTCTTTGGCAGTCAACGTTACTAATTTATTTGGCAGTCAATGAGTTAATAATCCTTATACACATCAATTACCCGATTTTTTCCACGTGCAGCTCAAAACAACGACTATTGATAATTGAGGGTGCCTGTGTGTCCTCGAGTTATAACACTTCTTTTTGGAGCTGGTTCACAGTAGTCATGATCTGTCTGTCTCTGTGTCTCTGTCTCTCTCCCTGTCTGTCAATGTCTCTCTCTCCCCCCCCCCCTCTCACTCTCTCCCCCCCCCTCTCTCTCCCCCCCTCTCTCTCTCCCCCCCCCCCCCTCTCTCTCTCTCTCCCCCCCCCTCTCTTTCCCCCCCCCTCTCTCCCCCCCCCCCTCTCTCCCCCCTCTCTCTCTCCCCCCCCCTCTCTTTCCCCCCCCCCTCTCTTTCCCTCTCCCCCTCCTCTCTTCCCCCCCCCCCTCTCTTTCCTCCCCTGCTCTCTTTTCTTCTCCCCCCTCTCTTTCTCTCCCTCTTTCTCTCCCCTCCCCCCCCCCCCTCTCTCTCTCTCAGATGAGCTCCGTGCGGGGGAGAACAGTGACGTGGAGGCCACAGCCCTGGCAGGATGGGGACGGCGGGGAGCCCCTCTCTGACAGCGATTCAGAGGAGGAGGACTTCCCAGATGACAGCACCACCCCGCTGGGGGACTACGTCACACACGGTGAGATGCCGGATAGTGAGTTGGACTGGTGGTCGGTCGGAAGGTTGTGAGTTAAAATCCCGCCTGAAACAGAATAGAATAGAATAGAATAGACTTTATTGTCCTTGTACAGTTGCCTATACAATGAAATTGTAGTGGTTCTTCTGAAGGTGCAAAAACAGAAAGACATATTCACAAACATATACACATAACATATCACAAATATTACACACTAGACAAATTAAAAAGCGAAAATACTATAAAACAAGCTAAGAGACAATGAGGTCCGTGGTGTCAAGTGCAAATAAAGACAACAATCTTAAGAAAATAAAAACAACTATAAAAGCAAGCTAAAAGACATGAGGTCAGTGGCGTTATAATAATACTGTAAAAAGATATAAATGTTAGATAGAAAACCGTTTTCTTCGATTGAAAACAAGAATAATTTGAGAATGGTAGAAGGAAGGTAGCTTTAGCAGCAGACAAAGAGGATGAGAAGTTGGAAAAGAGGGAGGGATGAAAGGTTAAAGGTCATCACCAGGAAAGCCAGTTTTTCTCCATTTCTTCTCAGCTGAATGTGAAATGTCGCTGCCTGTTTATAAGATTACAGAGACTCAGACAGCGACAAGGAATGGAGAGAGATGGTCGACAGAGCTGCCCTGAAGTTAGTGGACAAAAACTGTTTTTTTTGCTGAGGATACAAAGTGATAGAACTGCTTCTAATGAAGCTATGTACACCACTAAAGGTAGGGTATAAAGGTAGGGTCTAAAGGTAGGGTCTAAAGGTAGGGTTTGGGGAGGGTAAGGTTAAGCTGGTCCTATATCAGTGTATGTGGGCAACTTCACCCTGTAGCATAAGGTGGAGGGGAATGTCCAATGTCTCTGTCTCCCTCCCCCCCTCTCTCTTCCCCTCTCTCTTCCTCTATTTCTCTCCCTCCCTCTTTCTCTCTCCCTCTTTCTCTCTCTCCCTCCCTCTCTTTCTCTCTCCCTCCCTCCCTGCAACATAATTATGCTTTAAACACGAAGCGTGTAGTGTTAACTAAATGTTATTTATCATATGGTCTCATTCATTGATTACTAGCTATTACTAATTGATCATGGCCATTTAGCACATTTAAAGCTTAAACGTTTTAGGGGCACTTAGGTGGCGTAGCGGGTTAAGCTTTGACCATGTAACCGCAGGGTCCCTGGTTTGATTCCGGCCGGGGACATATCCTGCATGTCATCCCTCCTCTCTCTCTCACCCATCCTTCCTGTCTAAATCTCTTCTGTATCTGTCAATAAAATGAAAATATGAGTGGGACTGCCCCACTCAGGAAAAGAAAAAAAAACGTTAAAGCTTAAACGTTTTAAAGTTCAAATGTATTTATTTATTTATTGTATTCCAACCTCTATCTGCCTTGACTCAGACTTCCTGTCTCTGACTTCCTGACTCAGACTTCCTGACTCAGACTTCCTGTCTCTATCTGCCTTGACTTCCTGTCTCTCTTCCTCAGGGTTGAAGCAGCTCCTGGACGCTCAGCAGCTGTGTGACGTGACGCTGCTGGTGGAGGGGAAGAGGCTGATGTGTCACAGGTAGGCTAACGACTACCATGATATACGCACGGCTAAATGGAATGTTGACACATCTTTTCATATTACAGCTAGGGAGTGTATATATAACGTCACTCTGCTTCGCAGAGTGCCTAACCACCCCACTAGCTGTGCCGATATCCACGACATACCACGCCTTCTGGTTCCATAACGCTTAAATCTCTCATATCTTCTAGTAGAACCACTGTGCAGAGCAGACCTCCAACGGTGCACATTATCAGGCAGAAAGGAATGTCACACAAATTCTAATAGGCTCATGACTCATCTCTTCTTCTTTTTTTCTGAGTGGGGCAGTCCCACTCATATTTTTCATTTTATTGGACAGATACAGTGAAGACAGACAGGAAAGTAAGGAGAGGAAGGGAGAGAGAGAGAGGGCATGGGCCGGATTCTAACCCATGCCGACATGGGCATATGTGTGCACTGTAGACCGTGGTGCTAGACCACTGGACCACCCCAGGCCATGGTGCTAGACCACTGGACCACCCCAGGCCATGGTACTAGACCACTGGACCACCCCAGGCCATGGTGCTAGACCACTAGACCACCCCAGGCCATGGTGCTAGACCACTGGACCAACCCAGGCCATGGTGCTAGACCACTGGACCACCCCAGGCCATCATGCTAGACCACTGGACCACCCCAGGCCATGGTGCTAGACCACTGGACCACCCCAGGCCATGGTGCTAGACCACTGGATCACCCCAGGCCATGGTGCTAGACCACTGGACCACCCCAGGCCATGGTGCTAGACCACTGGACCACCCCAGGCCATGGTGCTAGACCACTGGATCACCCCAGGCCATGGTGCTAGACCACTGGACCACCCCAGGCCATGGTGCTAGACCACTGGATCACCCCAGGCCATGGTGCTAGACCACTGGACCACCCCAGGCCATGGTGCTAGACCACTGGACCCCACCAGGCCATGGTGCTAGACCACTGGACCACCCCAGGCCATGGTGCTAGACCACTGGACCACCCCAGGCCATGGTGCTAGACCACTAGATCACCCCAGGCCATGGTGCTAGACCACTGGACCACCCCAGGCCATGGTGCTAGACCACTGGACCACCCCAGGCCATGGTGCTAGACCACTGGACCACCCCAGGCCATGGTGCTAGACCACTGGACCACCCCAGGCCATGGTGCTAGACCACTGGACCACCCCAGGCCTCCTCTCATATTTTCTAGTAGAACCACTGTGCAGAGCAGACCTCCAACAGTGCACATTATCAGGCACAAAGGAATGTCACACATATTCCTACTAAAGATAGGCTTGAATACTGTCTCACTTGAATGGATGCGTTGGTGTACTCGATCACTAAAATAGTACATGACATTTTAAAATACCACAATTAGTGGTGTGAACTGACAAAAAACCTGACAAAGATGCAACTGTAAGTATTTGTGCTGTTCGAGGCTGGCAGCCCGGCCCGGCATGTGGTGATTAGGTTTTCTAGCATTAATCTCTGTTATATAATTGGTTGATGACAACAAGCATTGTGATTGGCCAAGAGCTGTTAGAAGCTGTGATTTAATAACAATAATGTCATGGTTAAATCACATAATCTGATATTTCTATGCCGCAGTAGAGTTGTGTATCAGGTTTATTAGGAACACCAGTACATCTTGTTATTCATTCAGATGGTGTGGGGAATGTTTTCTTGGCACACTTTGGGCCTGTTAATACCAATCAATCATCGTTTGAATGCCACAGCCTATTTGAATATTGTTGCTGCTTTTCAAAATCACATCAGGATAAGATAGTATGAAGCTATTTTGCAGAGAGTTTTCTCTCTCTCACCCATCCTTCTTGTCATATCTCTACTGTCTCTATCCTCCTCTTTCTCTCTCACCCATCCTTCCTGTCACATCTCTACTGTCTCTATCCTCCTCTCTCTCTCTCTCTCTTTCACCCACCCTTCCTGTCATATCTCTACTGTCTCTATCCTCCTCTCTCTCTCTCACCCATCCTTCCTTTCACATCTCTACTGTCTCTATCCTCCTCTCTCTCTCTCCCTCTCTCTCTCTCACCCATCCTTCCTTCCTGTCACATCTCTACTGTCTCTATCCTCCTCTCTCTCTCTCTCTCTTTTTCACCCATCCTTCCTGTCACATCTCTACTGTCTCTATCACAATTTTAAAAATGAGATAAAATAAAAAGCCCCATATCAATCACAATAATGATTTTCCCATCTCCTTTCAGAGTCCTGTTGGCAGCGGTGAGCCCGTACTTCCGGGCCATGTTCACCAGCCCCCTGGTGGAGTCCCGCCTCAATGAGATCCGATTGGAGGAGGTGACCCCGTCCGTCATGGAGACCGTCATCCAGTTCGTCTACACCGGGGAGGCGGGGCTCTGCCTGGACACGGCAGAGGACCTGTTCGTGGCGGCCAATCGGCTTCAAGTGATGCCTCTCCAGGACCGTTGCTCTAGGTAACCGTAGTCATAGTTACTGGGTTGCGTTGGGTTACTGGGTTGCGTAACCTATTGTATATGTGACACGTGACTCTAATGCTTTGGTCCTCATCGGGACATCGAAGTTCGGTGTTAGCAGGTTCACAAAACAAGCTGTGTTAGTTGACTAGCGATGTGTCGTTGATTTTCAACAACGTGTAAATGTCTTCACATTTTTCAAAACAAAAGTCTGATCATTACATCGGATCCCGACATGAGGACCAAAGCATTAGAACGTGTCATGAATTGGAATTTCTCCAAAATGCAGTTGGCACTTAGGAAATAATTTAGCTGTTAGAAGACTTATTTACAAACCCCCCCAAAAAAGTGAAGTGAAGAACAGATAATCTAAATCACTTTATTTTCTGAGTGGGGGCAGTCCCACTCATATTTTTCTTTTTATTATGATAGAGATAGTGCAGATATGACAGGAAGGATGGGTGAGAGAGAGAGAAGGGATGACATGCAGGATATGTCCACGGACGGAATCGAACCGGGAACCCTGCGGTTACCCCAACTAAGCACCCCATCTAAATCACTTTCTGTGTGTGTGTCTGTTCCAGGTTCCTGTTTGAACACCTCTCTGTGGACAACTGCCTGGGCATGTACTCCCTGGCCCGCTCCCACCACGACCAGCTGCTCCTCCGGGCCTCCCTGCGCCTGGTGGCCCAACACTTCCCCCGCGTGGCCCGGCAGAAGGACTTCCTCCTGCTGGACCCGGGCACCCTGGGAAGCCTGCTGGGGTCCGACCGCCTGGGCGTGGGCTCGGAGGGGGAGGTCTACGACGCTGCGCGCCGCTGGGCCGAACACCGGCCTCTAGAGCGCTACGCCCACATGCCGGCCCTCCTCCACCACCTCCGCCCGGGCCTGCTGTCTTCGGAGGAGAGCCGGCGTCTCTCCCAGGAGCTGGGCCCCGCGGGGGCGGTGGGCGGGGAGGGTCTCGGGGGTCCGCTGAGGCCCAGGGAGGGGATGTTCGAGAAGAAGATCGTCTGCGTGGACCTGAAGCACAGAGAGGACGAGTCTCTGACGGAGGGGGAGGTGGATTGCTTCGACCCGCGCACGGGGACGTGGGAGAAGCTGGCGGCCCTGCGGTCCCTGCAGTGCCCGGGGTGCACGGCGGTCGGGGGGCGCCTCTTCGTGGCCGGCGGGATCCTCCGGGGGGGGTCGGTGTCGTCGCTGGTGCACGAGTACGACGCCGTGCTGGACCGCTGGCTCGAGCGGCCGTCCATGGCTCAGCCCCGGGCCATGCTGGGGCTGCTGGGGTGCGGGGAGTCCCTCTACGCCCTGGGCGGCTGCAACCGGGCGGCGCTGCTGGACACGTGCGAGACCCTGGACCTGGCCTCGCTGCGCTGGAGCCCCGGACCGCGCTTGCCCTTACCGCTGCGCTCCTTCGCCTGCGCCGCCCTGCGCGGACGCCTCTACCTGCTCGGCGGGACCACGCTGGAGCAGAACCGCGCCGTGGTGCACTCGGGCGTGCTGGTCTACCACACGGCCACCGAGTCCTGGAGCCGCGTGGGGCTGGACTCGGGCGCCACATGCCTGGCGGGCGGCGTGGCGGTGCGGGGAGGGGTCTGCACGATCGGGGGCTTCATGAGGGACGCCACTAATTTCATAGACGGGAACTACACGGACCTGGACCCGTTGGACGCCACCAGGCGGGTGCTGTTCTTCCGGGAGGGGCGGGGCTCCGTGGCGGAGCGGGAGGTGATGGGGGCGGTGGTGGCGGAGAGGGGGGGAGGCGGGGGAGGCGGGGGAGGGGGTGGGGGGGCCGGCGGGGGAGGGGGTGGGGGGGCCTGGTGCTTCCCGGGGCTCCCCAAGCAGATCGGGGCCGGGGGGGTGGCCCGGTGGCACAAGAGGATCTACGTTCTGGGCGGGGAGAACAACTCGCAGTTATTCGCCAGCATGTACATCTGGAAGCCCGGCTGGAGTGGCTGGGTGCAGAGGCGGGAAAAACTGCCGGAGAGGTGGGGGGTCAGCCGGTTTGGATGTGCCACTCTTAAGTTCCCCAAAAAGGACATCCAGTCACGACTGAGACTGGCCCGGGAGGACTGTTCATAAATACGCCCTGTGCTCTCTGTCCGTTCGGACATTAACTGATTTAGTTGTTTGATGTTTGATGTGTTTCTTTGTGTTGTTATTCTGCCAGTTGTGTATGTCTGCTGTGTGTTTCAGGCACAATTTTACCTGTTGTGAATACATAAATAATAAAATGGTATTAATTTAAAGCTATGAGAAGTTAGTAGTAGTAATTCTGTTATCTTAACCCTCTCCTCCTCGGTTGTGTTCATGTTTGCCCCCCCATCCTTGGTGTTCCCGGTCTAATTAGACCGGTCTGATTAACTGCTTCATATCTCCAAAACTACATGGTCAAATTAGCTAAATTTGGTACCTGGTGAAAGCTGAGACCGGTGAGATGTTAAAAAATTAACATAGATATGACCAAATTACTGTAATGTGACTAAATACACAGTAGAAATTGAATATTTCATTTCCGTTTTTGAGAATTTCAAATAAGAAGGCCAGTTACACCCTGAAACTCTATATCTCTGCCAAACAACACATTGGATCAGTTCTTCAACATCTCAACATATACTGTGCAAAATTTGATGAGACAAACAATGTAGACTATTGGTTAACCTGAATAACTGGATGGGCATATAAGCACGGGAAAGAGAAGGGTTCCCTTAACAAACACCTGTTTCGTTTGATACATTTCAGTGTTTGTTATGGGAACCCATCTCTTTCCGGTGCTTATGTGTCCATCAGAACCATACCTTCCAGAGTTATGGGAACCCTTCTCTTTCACCCCAGGTGAACCACACCTTCCATGGAAGGTCTGGTTCGGATGGGCAAATAAGCACGGGAAAGAGAAGGGTTCCCATAACAAACACCTAATTGTTTAGTTTGAAATGTGTCAAACTTTATATATGAGGTATTTGAACAGGTCTGATACATCCTGGAATGTTGTAGCTTGTTACAACTTGTGTTATCCATTAATTTCCTATGACGGTCATTTTTGACCGGAAACACCACCGATGTTACAAAGTTGACTGAAACCTCAAAATTCAATGCCAGTGGTTAGTCAGCAATTTTATATGTTCAAATGCTTAGTGTGGAGGATATCATAAGGCCTTGAGGCAATCAAATGTAAAACACAATATTTATGATTGATGAAAGTTGCTCTCGGTCAGATTTGACCGGGAACACAACCGGAGGGTTAAATACAAGATAAAAAAGAATACAAGATACTTTCATTTTCACACAAACCAGTTGGTGGATTTAGTTTTCATGGGAGCGCCACATTCACCTTCACCTCACCATGAGAGCAGACAGTCCAGCTGAGCTGGAGGGGTGGGAGGTCTGTGTGTGTGTGTGTGTGTGTGTGTGTGTGTGTGTGTGTGTGTGTGTGTGTGTGTGGGGCTCTGGAGATGAGTGGTTGAGGGGGTCAGTGACAGTGTGTGTGTGTGTGTGTGTGTGTGTGTGTGGCTCTGGAGATGAGGAGTGGTTGAGGGGGTCAGTGTGTGTGTGTGTGTGTGTGTGTGTGTGTGTGTGTGTGTGTGTGTGACTGGAGATGAGGAGTGGTTGAGGAGGTCAAGAAGAGTCAGAGGGAGGATAGCCCGGCCCCAGAGGGAGAATGAATGAATGAATGGTCTTTATTGTCATTAATACAGTACAGGTACCATACAACGAAATTTAGGAGGGGGGGCTCCCCTAGTGCTTGGAAAAAGACTAAAAACAAGAGAGCCAAGGGTAAAATAAAAAAGGGAAAAGAGCTGGTTGACATAAATAAAGGCTATGTAGTATGTACACTATCTACTATACTATACTACTATACTATACAATAAAACACTGTGCTGTACTCTATGCTATGCTATAAATATCCTAACTTTTCCTATATCTGAACCTTATGTACACAAGGGTTGTCATATTGCACATAGTATTGTTGCACATTCATTTAAAGTGTCGCAGTTAGCAGGTTTGAAATGTTCACAGTTGTATTTCAATATTGCACTTATGTTTACAATCTAGTAGCTGCCATCAAGTTGTCTAGATTGTCCAGGGCCTAGAACCTAGGTCTTTGCTGTGTTCAGGGCCTGAATGGCCCTAGGGTAGAAGCTGAGCTTCAGTCTGTTTGTCCGTGCGAAGAGGGAGAAGAGGAAGAGGAGGAGCCCAAGGCTGGATGCTGCTTCTGTGAGTCTGCTGACGGGAGAAGGCTGTAGGGTTGATACTGCACGAACCAGCTAATCCTCAACATTACTACAAGCATCAATACACAGGAGACACAATGTAATCCTTGAAAAACCATGAAGTCTGTGTTAAGTTAATGTCTCTCTCCCTCCCTCCCTCCCTCTCCCTCTCCTCCTCTCACCCTCTCTCCCTCCCCTCCTCTCTCCCTCCCTCTCCTCCTCTCTCCCTCCCTCTCTCCTCCTCTCTCTCTCTCCTCCTCTCTCTCTCTCCCTCTCCTCCTCTCTCCCTCCCTCTCCTCCTCTCTCCCTCCCTCTCCTCTCTCCCTCTCCTCCTCTCTCTCTCCCTCTCCTCCTCTCTCCTCCCCTCCCTCTCTCCTCCTCTCTCTCTCTCTCTCCCTCTCCTCTCTCCTCCTCTCCCTCCCTCTCTCCTCCTCACTCCTCCTCTCTCCCTCTCTCTCTCTCCCTCTCTCCTCCTCTCTCTCTCCCTCTCCTCTCTCCTCCTCTCTCCCTCTCCTCTCCTCCTCTCTCCCTCTCCTCCTCCGTCTCTAGCGGCTGTCTTCAGGAGCATGGCGTCGGCAGTCGGCAAGGGGCTGTGTAAGGGGCTGTGTGAGGGGCTGTGTAAGGGGCTGTGTGAGCCCTTCAAGAAGGCCTCAAAGACCCAGAAGACACCTGAATGTCTGATTCACTAAATGTGTTTCAAAAAATTACATTAAATTCTGTGCATTCAACCTAATGTATTCCTTGTAATTTTAATTAATTTAATTTTGCCATTTAGCAGACGCTTTTAATCCAAAGCGATTTACAATTACGAATTACAGGGACATTCCCCCTGGAGTAACTGAGGGCTAAGTGCCTTACTCAAGGACACACTAGTAGTGGTGTGGTTTCAGGCGGGATTTGAACTCACAACCTTCCAACTCACTATCCACTAGACCACCACTACCCCTTGTCTTTTGTCATTTCACAGTTGGATTTAATCATCCACATTACCAGAGTGATTAATTGACACCGAATAGGAAATACTCCTACATTTACTGCTCACAGCCACCAGAGGGCGCTACCACTACACCATTGTGTGTCTATAAACATAATTATTTCATGTGTTTCTACCAACATGTTTTAGTAGGAGATGGCAATTAGAACGTATTAAGGCCTACATGTCTTAATAACCAGGGTTCCCTTTAAGCACACATTCAAACAGTGATGTTAGTTAGGACTATGGAGCAATTCTTTAAGGTAGTTGGGTAAACCAATAGGAGCATAGCTCCCCTATGGGGCGGAGCTCCATGAAATAGAACAGCGTAAATCACAATGTTAGAGATCTTTTATGCTATTATGAGAAAGTAAAAGTATTTTTGGTTCGGTATGAAACTGTGGCGGAACAATAGGTAATTGATGGGAAACACTGAAAGTAGCCGACTGGACATAAATGAGTAGTCGACTGTTCCTGAGATCTCCTTCAGCTGGCTCAGTTGTCCTCCATCTGGTTTTTCAGAAGTAGGAGGGGACAACTCCCTGTGAACTGAATCTCCTACAGGCGCTAATAGGGGGAAATAACAACATATTACATATATGAAAAGGTGTTCCTGTGGAAAGGCTATCATATATTAAGTTACTTATATTGACCCTATAAACAATTTAGTATAGGTAAGGTTTTGCCCTCTCTGATGGTACCCATATCTGGTCTGTCCCATAGACTATCAAGGAAAACCCCCATTTCAAAGATACAGGGCCTGAACATGTTGTAATCTGTGTATCTGTAATCTGTTGGTTTTCATCTCTAGCTTTTGCCCTAATCAGCAAACCTAGAGGTTACAAATGTAACACAGGTTCTCTGAAGGAGATAAGGGAGACCCTCACAATGGGACACGCATTCTGTATACCTATTCACTGAAACCCTCAGAAACCCTCTTCACTCACACCTGGACAAGCTGAGGAAGCCTGCAGGCACGTAGCCCCACCTAGTGCCCAGCCTATAAAGGCTTATGCATAACTCATTTAGATCGGTATATATATATATATATATATATATATATATATATATATAGATATATATATATAGATATAGATAGATAGATAGATAGATAGATACACAATGGACAAAAGTATGTGGACACAATTATCATCTGGGGCTATTTTCATGGTTTGGGCTAGGCCCCTTAGTTCCAGAGAAGGGAAATCGTAATGCTACAGCATACAATGCGATTCTACAGAATTGTATGCTTCCAACTTTGTGGCAACTGTTTGGGGAAGGCCCTTTCCAGTTTCAGCATGACAATGCCCCCATACACAAAGTGAGGTCCATAATGACATGTTTGCCGAGTTTGGTCTGGGAGAACTTGACTGGCCTGCACACAGAGCTCTGACCTCAACCCCATCAAACACCTTTGGGATGAATTGGAACGTTGACTGCAAACTAGTCCTTCTCCCCCAACATCAGTGCCTGACTTTATTAATGCTCTTGTGGCTGAATGGGAGCAAATCCCCGCAACCATATTCTAAAATCTAATAGAAAGTCTTCCCAGAAGAGTGGAAGCTACAGTACAAGGGGGGGGGGGGGGAGTAGACTCTTAGGAGACACAGTATAGGCTAGATCCTCACAAGAATCAGATAATAACACACAAAATGTGATACGACGTAGCCTACGTCACGTATAGGGTCTATACTTCCTCAACATGTCTAAATGGTTTACTGCTGCTTTATTGACTGTGCGTCATTGTGCCTTGACTGTGTGACCTTGGAATATGAAATATGAAGACAAAAGCTCTAGTGTCGTATTGATTGGATCCTCTAATGAGCTCCTCAGTCTGGATGTGTTTTACCTGGAGTTGTAATTAACTAAACACCGTTAGGCGACAGGCCCACTCTCAAGAGTCATGGTCATTATTATCCCCCTCAAACAGATCAGGCATCTCAGTCCAGTTAGGGTGTAGTAACATTCTTCTACCACTGAGTGGCGCTGTCACCTTACAATGATAATAAATCTCTCAGCGACCCACGCAATAATGTACGGGTGCACACAGGGCCGTTGCGTTGCGTTGCACCGGAAGTCATTCATCTCAATGGGGCCGTTGCGTTGATCAGTTGCGTTGCTCTGCATTGCGTTTCTTGACCGTCAGGGTGCGGCAATCAGTCCAAAAAAATCTGCTTTTTGCGTTGCGTTGGATCCGTCAAAACAACCGGAAGTAGTTTCTTGCCCTGGAGTTCTCGCCTCAGATTTTAAATCCTCAATTTTGGCCGCCATTGGCTAAAATCTGTAATTTGGCTCTACAAGTGTTAATATGTAATTTTATGAAGTTTTTATATGTTTTCAGGCGAGCAAGTAACTATATATATTCACAAAATGTGTCCAGTTTATCAAAATAACCCGTTTATATATCTGATCTGACGTTTTTTTCCCCACTTCTGTGGGAAACTTCGCTAGCAACACGAGTAGAGCTTACCGTCTGCATCGCACGTTGAAGTACGTCAAGTCCATCCCACCAGGTTGCGCAACGCAACGCAATGGCCCTGTGTGCACCCGGCGTGATCAGAAGTTCTGATTCAGAACGTATCACTACATAATCTTGTAGTCACAATGTTTTAACATTCCGCACATAGTCAAGTTCACTCACAGAAGTTTTGACCTGCCAGAATATACTCGACTCTCTAGCGAAATCCGTTTGTCACTGCGTTTTATTAGTATTCACAAGTATTCACGATCAATAACCATTATTGATTGTTCTTCATTAGGTATTTATTCCTCCAATGCATCAGAAATTACATGTTCAGTATAATATTTTTGATATGTGTCTATATTTTATAGTTACTTGCTGTTTTAACTCGTTGGTTTTTCATGTTTCTCCCTCCCTTATGTTACCATGACCACAGTTAATATGGAGGGTGGTTATGATTATGAAGCCCTATTCCACGGGGAGGTAAGTTGAAACAATAGTCAGGTACAAATGCACAGGAGATAAACTGTTAAAACTTTAATGTGTGTCTCCCTCTTTTGCAGAAAAAGCTCATGAAGGCGTTCATGTTGCTGAAACATCCGGTGGAGGTCCCCTCCTATATAACAGCTAAGGACATGAGGAACTGGCTGTTAACGGAGAGGCCCTTCCTGCTGGATGAGTGAGTGATTTCTTTTTTTGTGATCAATTTTTTATTATTATTTCAGGGAATAATACAAGGGAGTGGTAACAAAAACTTAAACTCAGGAGAGAAATACAATGACAAAATTCAAGTACAAATACAAAATTCCCATAAACCTGCTGGCTATGTCTATGAAGTCTAAGATCCACCTCTGCATAATCAAAGATGAGTGAGAGATTTTATCAAACTGTATAGATAGGTTGATATATTCTATGGATAGCAGTCTGATACATTATCAAACTGTATAGATAGGTTATTCTATGGATAGCAGTATGATACATTATTTTATTCACATGAAGGTATGATGACATGGCAGAGAAAGAGCCCAACTTACAGCTCCATCTCCTTGAACTTGTAAGTAGCCTACTAGGACAACACATGAACATGTTTACTGACATACCCAGCAATAACAGGCAGTAAATTCATTTTATTAACATATTAGTGCCCTGACTCTCCTGCAAGAAATAATGTGGAATGTTGTGCACAGCTCTGGAGAGCCGAGAGGCTCCTCGGAATGGAGAAGATGGAGGAGGAAGTCCGCAGAGAGATCCAGGATGAGCACCGCCTCTCACTGCTGATGGGCAGAACGGTATGACAACACAACACACTGCTATTTCCTGGAGACAAACCTCAAAGTGCTTGCTTGAGTCAACTCTCTGTCTGTCACATGAAGGTAACCATGGAGGGGATGGACCTGTTCCTGTGCAAGACCCAACCGGCTGCGGAGGAGGCGGTCAAGAAGATCCTCCTTCCTGTCCTCGCCTCACTCCTGAAGGAGGTCACTCTCTCCAGGGTATTTCGATTGGTTGGAGATCTCTCCCCAGAGATCGTAGAGATGGCCTATGAACATCTCCTGGCTAGGTAATACAGAAGCATAATGCCTACTGTAAATGGACTGCACTTATACAGTGCCATATTCCAAAACGCTTTACAATGGCCTCTCATTCACCCATTCACACACACATTCACACACCAATGGCGGCAAGGTACCATGCAAGGCGCTGGCCCGCTCACTGGGAGCGATTTGGGGTTCAGTGTCTTGCCCAAGGACACCTCGACACGTGGCCAATCAGAGATTGAATCTCTGAACCGGCAACTTTGCGATCATTAGACGCCGGCTCTACTTCCTGAGCCACAGCCGCCCCATACTGTAAAATCTTATTTCACTTAAGAATGGCATCACAGAACAAGGCATCACATTACTGCAGTTAGGATTTTAGATAACAACATACAGGCATATATTATATTATTAAATATTATTTATTATAGATATTTTATTTTTATTTTATAGAAGTGACCTAACCCTAACCCTAACCCTAAATCCTTAACAGAGAACAGGTCAGAGGCCAAACTGAAGACCTCCACCATGGAGAAGACATGGGAGGCTGCTGCTGCCAGGGACATCAGTGGGCTGATGGAGAATGCAACTGCCTCTTTTCTCTCCCAGTCTGGAGAGGAAGTGCCTAAAAATTATGTTCTCTCTGCCATCACCAAGGCCATGGCCCAAAATAATTAAGACAACAAAATTCTGTTATGAAAATATAAAATCAGTCCCCTTTGCAGTGACGAGATGATGCATTAAAGTTAAGTGTATTACAAATGAGCCACGATCACAATAACATTACTGTTTTCCTGTGTAAGACACTACAGGAAATAATGTGTTGCTGTTCCTACTCTTAGACTGCTCTCCTCTGTTTGTTTACAGCCCTCAGAGCTCATGGCTATTGATTCCAGTGGTACGTTACTTTTACTGTTAATTTTCTAAAATCGCAACGAGTTAACATCATAAAACAAAAACCCTCACACCAATCATTGTGTCTAAAGTAACAGTTGCATTAATCATTTAATAAATGGAAGAACACTCAAATCTTGTCCTTCCTTCACAGAGGATAAAGCCACCAAACTGAAGACGAAGAAGAAGAAGGGAGGAGTTCGGAGGTTCTTCAGCCGCGTTTTCAAAATGATTAAGTGCATAGAACAAGAAGACCACTGAGACAGCCCCCCAACACACACCCCCCCACCCAAGTTACCTCTGTAGCTCGCTTCTGATAAAAACCTCACTGAAAGGGATCTAGCTCATATAACTCAACTGGAAACTAAAGCCTGCACCTTTTCAGTTCAACCTGTGAGGAATAGCTGGATATGTATTTGTATGTAATACCGCTTACATTCTTTGGGAAGAACCCTGATGTTACAATGCTGTTGGCTGTTCCATCTAGTTAATGTGATGTTTCTAGTGTATTCTGAGGTAATGTAACATAGTTAATGTGATGTTCCTGGTGTATTCTGAGGTAATGTAACATAGTTAATGTGATGTTCCTGGTGTATTCTGAGGTAATGTAACATAGTTAATGTGATGTTCCTGGTGTATTCTGAGGTAATGTAATATAGTTAATGTGATGTTCCTGGTGTATTCTGAGGTAATGTAACATAGTTAATGTGATGTTGTTGGTGTATTCTGAGGTAATGTAATATAGTTAATGTGATGTTTCTGGTGTATTCTGAGGTAATGTTACATAGTTAATGTGATGTTCCTGGTGTATTCTGAGGTAATGTAATATAGTTAATGTGATGTTGTTGGTGGTATTCTGAGGTAATGTAATATAGTTAATGTGATGTTCCTGGTGTATTCTGAGGTAATGTAATATAGTTAATGTGATGCTCCTGGTGTATTCTGAGGTAATGAAACATAGTTAATGTGATGTTGTTGGTGTATTCTGAGGTAATGTAACATAGTTAATGTGATGTTGTTGGTGTATTCTGAGGTAATGTAACATAGTTAATGTGATGTTCCTGGTGTATTCTGAGGTAATGTAATATAGTTAATGTGATGTTTCTGGTGTATTCTGAGGTAATGTAACATAGTTAATGTGATGTTCCTGGTGTATTCTGAGGTAATGTAACATAGTTAATGTGATGTTGTTGGTGGTATTCTGAGGTAATGTAATATAGTTAATGTGATGTTCCTGGTGTATTCTGAGGTAATGTAATATAGTTAATGTGATGTTCCTGGTGTATTCTGAGGTAATGAAACATAGTTAATGTGATGTTCCTGGTGTATTCTGAGGTAATGTAATATAGTTAATGTGATGTTCCTGGTGTATTCTGAGGTAATGTAACATAGTTAATGTGATGTTCCTGGTGTATTCTGAGGTAATGTAACATAGTTAATGTGATGTTGTTGGTGTATTCTGAGGTAATGTAATATAGTTAATGTGATGTTTCTGGTGTATTCTGAGGTAATGTAACATAGTTAATGTGATGTTCCTGGTGTATTCTGAGGTAATGTAACATAGTTAATGTGATGTTGTTGGTGGTATTCTGAGGTAATGTAATATAGTTAATGTGATGTTCCTGGTGTATTCTGAGGTAATGTAACATAGTTAATGTGATGTTGTTGGTGTATTCTGAGGTAATGTACTATAGTTAATGTGATGTTCCTGGTGTATTCTGAGGTAATGTAATATAGTTAATGTGATGTTCCTGGTGTATTCTGAGGTAATGTAACATAGTTAATGTGATGTTGTTGGTGGTATTCTGAGGTAATGTAATATAGTTAATGTGATGTTCCTGGTGTATTCTGAGGTAATGTAACATAGTTAATGTGATGTTGTTGGTGGTATTCTGAGGTAATGTAACATAGTTAATGTGATGTTGTTGGTGGTATTCTGAGGTAATGTAATATACAGGCATGATAATCACTCACCTTTCGGCGAAATTCGCCGTTTTGAATCCAAAATAGACATCCATACGTTTTTTTTTTCCCAATCTTGTAATTCTGCATGTGACCACCACTAGAGTAAATCTAAAAGAAATCAGATATGAGCACATGGAAGCTAATTTTTCCACAAAAAAAACTTTCCGCCGGGACCGCCTAGCAGGTTCCGGGTCTCGTATCCTTCTCACCTTTTTCACCCCGACCCATTTTCATGCCTGTCACTGAAGGCATCAAAACTATGAATGAACACATGTGGAATGATGTACTTAACAAAAAAGTGTGAAATAACTCTAAATATGTCTTATATTTTAGATTCCTCAAAGTCGCCACCCTTTGCTTTTTTGTTGTTAATAAAATAAAAATATTTTGTTGTTAATAAAATATATAATAATAATATTATATATATATATAATAACATATTATTATTAACACATTATATTTAATATTATTATTATATATTTTATTAACAACAAAAAAGCAGTGGTTGTTAGTTAGCTAGCTATGTCTTGTTTCTTGCCTCGTGCAGCACTTTGCGCCAGTATGTGGTCACGACTGTGGTCACGACATGTGCTCGTGACTGTCTTTAACTCTTTGACTGCCAGCCATGTTCAGAGCGGAGAGCTCCACACTGCCAGACTTTTGGGGCATTTTCGCTGAACTTTGAAGACCCACCAAATATTGACTTTTCGGACTACATAAACATTGAACATATCTACCAAAACTTTAGACTCTCTTCTTTCATCAGAAAAAGAAAGTTTGTTTCTAGCCTCTTTGAGTGTTTAGAAATCGGCCGTAGAACATAGGGTGGTTTCAGCAAAAACACCTGATTTTGACCAATAAACAGAGAAAACGAGCTTTTTCTGCAGACCTTTTTTTTTTTTTTTTTTTTCTGCAGAGAAGCAAATTCAAGCAAAACGGTGACTGACGTCCACATATTTTAGTTTTAGTGACACCTCAAACATCTGAAAAGTTGTTTACTTCTATGAAACAATAAAAACAACACAGGAAAAAAGGCTTTTGATGACAAAATAACTACATTTATTCACAGATTTAGAACATTTAGAACATAATACAAAACATAACAAAATAATCTATTTACATGTGTGTGAACTATTTACAGGTGTGTACGTGTGTGTAAACTTATTTACAGATGTGTGTGTATGTGTGTGTGTAAACGTATTTACAGATGTGTGTGTGTGTGTGTGTGTGTGTAAACTTATTTACAGATATGTGTGTGTGTGTGTGTGTGTGTGTGTGTCTCTATGCACTCAATCATATTTTTTTGCTGTGTGGTAGGCTGTGAAGCACTCTCCTGAGTGCAGGGGTACATGGCAGGACCTGCACCACATTCTGGTCTCTCTCCTTTTACCCCTTCGAACGCAGACCCTACATTTTCTTGCTGGCTTTGTGTTATTGCTGGTGGGCCTTAATTTTTCCAACTCATGCCTGGCCATCCGGCCATCCAGCCTGCTGTCTGGGTCTTTCTGTCTTGCGGCCCTGGTTTGTCGGACCTCCTCTTCCTCCTCTTCCTCCTCCTCCCCCCCCTCCTCCTCTCTCCCCCTCCTCCCCCTCCTCCTCTCTCCTCCTCTTCCTCCCCCTCCTCCTCCTCTCTCCTCCTCCTCCTCCTCCTCCACATAGGTTTTTTCAGTCCACGACCTCGCCACCCTCCTCACAAACTCCAAGTGTGTTTTGCACTTCCCCGGGTTCCTGGCCTTGTACAGCACATATGCATTGAACACACACAGCTGAAATAAGTATGCCACAAACTTCTTTGACCAGTTGAGTGTTTTCCGTATGAATGGGTAATATGCAATGTTCTGGTCAAGTTTGTCCACCCCATTCATGCAGGCATTGTATGCCACAACACACTGCGGTTTGAGCTGACCCACCTTCTCCTTCTTCCCCTTCTGCCACACCTCCACCCTCTGCATGCTGTCATGGTGGCAGGTTGTCACCATCCTCACCAGACGCTTGTCCTGCCATGCCATAACCAGCACCCTGCCATTGTGCCGCACCACCCTCCCCTCCACACCCAAGTCCTTCTTTGTCGGCTCCCTTATGATCTGCGGTTCCCCCCTGTTTTTTCGCAGTGTTCCGCAGACGTTGGTGTTGGCTTTGATCAACTGCTCACAAAGTTGAACAGAGTTGTAGAAGTTGTCCATGTAAAGTGTGTATCCGTGTCCTGTGAGACGGTCAAGGAGGGAGAACACTGTGTCTGGGAGTGTGTTATGCTGGCCAACATAAGGCTTAATGTTAAAACAATACCCAGTATAAGTCACACAGTATGTAGGATTTAATTCCATACTTCACCGGCTTCTGAGGGTTATACACTTTGAATGATAGGCGGCCACGCCACTGCATCATTCCTTCATCAATGCAGATACTTTCAAAGGGCTGATACAGCTCTTTGAATTTGGCTACAACATGATCTAAAATAGGACGCACTTTATACATTTTATCTGTGGCGTCCTGTGATGCATTATTGTTGTAGTGGAGGAACTTCCAGATGAGCTGATACCTGTTCCTGGACATGGTTTTATTGAAGTATGGAGTGGCGTCCTGTGGATCCACACTCCAATACATTTCTATTTTTGGCTTTTTTATGTAACCGGTGATGAAAGTGAGTCCAAAGAATCGTTTCAGTTCTGGGACTGTCACCGGTTTCCATGACCTCCCTCTGGAGTGCCGGGATGTGTCGGGATGTGCCTGTAAAAACTGCTTGGCATACAGGTTGGTTTGATCTGCAATGTGCTGCACCAGCTCATCAGGAATGAGCAGCTCCAGGAAATCAACCGGCCGGTCAGATTTCAGCTCTGCAGCAGCATTCTGGGGTCCAGGGGTTGCCGTGAATGGAACCTTTGTGGGTTGCCAGTCACCGTCACCCCAACCAGCAGCTTTCTCTGAAGACAGCCGTCTCCTTGCAGCAAACCCACTGGTTGAGGCACGTCCTCTGCTCGATTCAGGAACTGTAAAATATTGAAATATATACCATTTTATACAAAATATATATATACAAAAGGCATGTTTTATTGCTTTGTAATGATGTAGTGTAATAGTGTAATAGTAATAGTAATAGTGTTATACTGCTCTAGTGATGGTTAAAGTTTCAGCACAACACACACAGGTAGACATCAACACAGAGAGGTCACACACAGGTCATCAACACACACATCAACACACAGAGGGAGACTTCAAAGACACAGGTCACACACAGGTCATCAACACAGACATCAACACACAGAGGGAGACTTCAAAGACACAGGTCACACACAGGTCATCAACACAGACATCAACACACAGAGGGAGACTTCAAAGACACAGGTCACACACAGGTCATCAACACAGACATCAACACACAGAGGGAGACTTCAAAGACACAGGTCACACACAGGTCATCAACACAGACATCAACACACAGAGGGAGACTTCAAAGACACAGGTCACACACAGGTCATCAACACACACATCAACACACAGAGGTATACTTCAAAGACACGGGTAAACATCAACACAGAGGTAGACATCAACACAGGTAGACATCGCACGCACACACACACGCGCGCGTGTGAAACAGAGCCTCTCTGACCTGAGGCAAGGCAAATGTATTTGTGTAGCACATACATGTAGACCCAAGGTTACCCATAACTACCTCATAACTAATATGAGCCTTACATCACATTACCCATAAACATCCCCTCTTCATCTCCCTCATATCTGCACACACACACACACACACACACTCACACACACTCACACATACAGGCACACACACACACACACACACACACACACACACACACACACACACACATACAGGCATACAGGCACACACACACACACACACAGGCACACACACACACACACACACACTCACACATACACACACACGGTCTGTAAAGAATACAAAAAGAAAAACAAATTCATTCATTCATTCATTCAACAGTTTTACCGTTTTTGCTCTCCACCCGCGGGGATCCGCGCTGATCTGGAGAGGAGCCCCTGCTACTATCCGATCGGGAAGGCAACCACTCGTCTGAATCGGGGTCTGGTTCAGAATCGTCCGACTCTGAACTGTTTGAAGAGTCGCGCGATGGCTGCGCTGCTCCGGGATGCTCCGCGATGCTCCGCGCCGCGTTTGGCACATCTCCTATACCAGATCTCGCCGCGTTTGGCACATCTCCTATACCAGATCTGCTTGACCTGATCTGCACCACACTCCTTGCAGATCCACTGCCAGACAAGCTCTGTGCCAGTGTCAACTGCTTATAATGCTTGTCGCCTGAACCTCTCGTCTTCGCTCTCCTCTTCGCCATTTCTACAACCCACAACAAGCCACTTCCTTGTCCAGGCTTTTTATAGCTGAGCTAAATCGAACTACTGCCCTCATCTGGGACCGAAATACATTACACCCAAGTCTGAAATTCACACAATAGGTGTAGAACATGTCAATAACGCGATCCCCGCGAAAATTTTTTTTTTTTCTAGAAGACGCCAATTGGCGTCTTTGGCAGTCTACGTTACTATTCTATAAGACGCCAATTGGCGTCTTTGGCAGTCAATGAGTTAATTGTGTTCCAAATGTACACGTGGTAGTCATGTCAAACTGTGCTATGTTAAAATTGTAGAATGAGAAGTTTAATTTGTATGTTTCTTCCAGTTCCATTCCAGTTCCATTCCCAAACCCTAAAATGACGGGTCGAGCCCAAGCAAGATCGAGGGGTCGTGCACGCGGTCAAGAGACTGGGCCACCAGGGGCGATGTCGGTGAGTTCATTAATAATCCTTATACACATCAATTACCCGATTTTTTCCACGTGCACGCACGCTCAAAACAACGACTATTGATAATTGAGGGTGCCTGTGTGTCCTCGAGTTATAACACTTCTTTTTGGAGCTGGTTCACAGTAGTCATGATCTGTCTGTCTCTGTGTCTCTCCCTGTCTGTCAATGTCTCTCTCTCCCCCCCCCCCCCCTCTCTCTCCCCCCCCCCCCCTCTCTCTCTCCCCCCCCCCCCCCCTCTCTCTCTCCCCCCCCCCTCTCTCTCTCTCCCCCCCTCTCTCTCTCTCCCCCCCTCTCTCTCTCTCCCCCCCCCTCTCTTTCCCCCCCACCCCCTCTCTTTCCCTCTCCCCCCCTCTCTTTCCCTCTCCCCCCCTCTCTTTCCTCTCCCCCCCCCTCCCCTCTCTTTCCCTCCCCCCCCTCTCTCTCTCCCCCCCTCCCTCTTTCTCTCCCCCCCCCCCCCCCACTCCACCAGGTACTCCGTCACCGCCCTGGGGTGCCCAGCCACATTGGCGGTCATGTTGGGGGGCTGCCACTCCACCCACAGCTGGCCCTCCTGGGTGTACCAGCCCAACGACTCCACCGGAGGGGGCTCTAGAGCACACATAACATTAACATAAATACACACTTCACAAAGTATTATAGACAGGGGTGCACATAACTGGTGCGCCAGTGCGCATGCGTCGCCAAAATGCATGCTGCGCGGCAGATCAGCGGCATGAACGCGCTCTTGCGCACCAACAGCTGGAAGCGCTGGGAGAGGAATTTACTTCCTCAAAATCCAACTGCTGACTGCTGCATCACTGCAAGCCCCACTAAGTAACTATTTGCCGTCCCCTCAGCCGAAGGCCCGACGAGTAATCCATCACAACAGTCGACTGACGACGACCACGGCGACTCGGAAAACATTCGGAACTCGGAAAACATTCGGACTCGGAAAACATTCGGAAAATATCGTAACTCGTACTTTCATTCCGCGTATCGCGTATCGCACGGTTATCACGCCGCACGTGAAAATTCAGTCCCGAACGACTCGTCGCTAAAAGGAAAAACAACACCAAGGGACTTCACGTTTCTTTTCTCTGAAGCTTTCAAACGTTCAGACGTTTGTTTTACAGCTTCATTATCGCACCTCGACCCCTGACCCAGGGAATATGGTTGGGAATTCTATTAGAAGAAAAAAAAAAAGACTTTGTTGCACAATCAAAATAATGAGCTATTTAAAGTGATAGCCTACAACATCCTCTACCATGGTTGAAATTGAGGACAGTGATAACAGCAGTCAAGAGAGCAGTGATGATGATGATTAAGCTTGTAGCATAAGTAAATGCTTAGGCTGTAACTTTTTGTTGAAAAGTTTATTTCAGTGTTTACAGAACAGAGCAGTGCTTAAAGAGATATCCGTTTATTTCAGTGTGTTTAAAGAACAGACATTCAGTTAGTGCTTAAAGAGATGTCAGTTGATTTCATTGTGTTTAAAGGAGTCTGACAGACTTTCATGCTTAAAGAGCAGTCATTTGATTTTGCATTTGTTTCTTTTGTTTTGCACACAATCATTTGTTCGTTCATCTTTATTTATGAATAAATGTCGTTTTGCTAATATAAGTTATCCATGCATCCCTTTTTTTATCCATCCTGTGGGACGGGTCGTGACTCGCGAGCTCGGGGAGCACCAAGCAGCATCCCTAGGTGCTCCTCTGAGCACTGGCCCCAAAAAGTTATGTGCACCCCTGATAATAATAATAATGTTACATTTGTATAGTGCTTTGGACTCAAAAAATGTGTATAGTGCTTTGGACTCAAAAAATATTAACATAAAAATATAGAGGACAGTCATAGAACATACATACAATGACTCTTCAAATATGATCTACAGAAATGTGTCTTGTTTGTTAAAATCTATTCAACATTGAAACAAGACCCAGTGATCAACTGCCAACTAGACAATAAAGACTTTACCCAGACTTGAAAACAGTTGTGTAGCAATTGGGGGATCATGTGTAGATGAGGATTCTTCTCATTCTTCACTATTAACCAAACATGGATTAAAATCTACTATCATACCTGTGTTGTATGTAATGTGTCAGTGTTTCTTTCCCTACCTTAGACATCAGTTGTATTCTCCGTTCAGCTTGCCCCTGGACAGGCATGACCACCCTCCACAGATCAGGCTTACTGGAGGGCTCTAGAGGAGAGAGGACAGAGGAGACGTCACATATCTCACCAATGACAGATATCACGGTACAGTTCTACCACACATACTGATACAATGAACTAGACACTAATCTGATCAAGATATCAAGATTCCCCTTCCTCTCACGCGACATCCTTCCATTGCTCTCTGGGAATCACTGGCACTGAAATCACGTATTCCCTCACTGATGCTACGTAGCACTAAGCTAACGTTTTCTCCCGAGCCTTCGCCTGAGCCTTGAGCGTCATCCATCTCCGTAGAATTCTTTATTTGTTGCTCATCACATTTCTTTTGTCCTCTAGTTTTCTTTCCCCCACTCATTCCAATATATTTTATAACGATTTGTATTAAAGTTTATGAATTAAGGGGGTTAGTTTTATCTGGCTATTGGGAGCTCAAAATTAAGCAGCCATCTTGCACGTTTCGCCACCGGAAGTCTGCAAACTTCCCTTTTAATGGTTGTGGTGACTGGCTCTTACACTCACCGGCCTCAGGGGTCCTGGCGGTGGTGTTACTGCTCCAGTCGCTCCAGTAGCCGTAGTCCTTGTCATGAATGCAGCGCACCTGAACCACATACACGGTGTCAGGCCTCAGGCTCTGCAGCCGGAACGTCTCCATGTACTTCTCAGTATCTGCCCGGGGCACCTGGGGGAGGGGGGGTCGCAGCACATTAGACACCAGGACACACAGCACAACAGAACATCCAAGACCACCATTACAATGATCTATAGAGACAATCAAAGTGACTTTGAAAACGGCAGAACAGATTGCTTCCCAATTGACCAAATAGCCGGTGAGAATAGTACATACATGTATTATATAAACCTGTAAAATTCATATTTACCTCGGTCCACTCTCCAGCGGTGGCCTTGCAGTAGCGGATGTTGTACTTCAGTATGCCGTATGTTTTGTGGATAGGGTGGGTCCAGTTCACGATGAGAGATCTGGCAAATTGCTTCTCCGAGATGTTTCTGACTTTGGAGGGGGGGTTTGTTTTCACTGCAAAACAGGAAAGACATATAGATCATTACACTATAGACAGTGCTCTGCGGAAGTAATGGGACAGTGAAGCATTTTATCTTCTTTTGGCTCTACACTCGAAAAGACATAGTTCCCCTATCAATCTTTTTTTTTGTGTGTAACCAAAACCTTTGGAATCTTTCTATATACAGTATATTGTACTATGATCCCTCTTCTCTATATCTCTCTCTGTCATTCCGTCAAGACTGTAATAAGGATTAGACTTCCCTCTCTCCTTTAAACATTTTTTAACAAATCATCATGATGAGACTGAGGTCCATTGGTGTCCACCTACCCAGCTCCTCTGCCGATATGTTCAGGACATCAGACTGGACCTGCCCCAGTCCGTTCTCTACCTTCACCCACACGTCCAGTTCCATGAACATAGGGAACGTTTCAAAGAAGATGACGCCACTGCTCCTCTGTGCCTTACTTATGAATGTCTTGTTGGAATCCCTGCAGGGAAATATAAACTCATCCTGAGTTGATTCTCCTTATTTTTCCACCAGTCCGATGTACATTAGTCGATGGCTAATATGATCCAGTTTGTTTGGAAGGGAAACTAAAAGCTGCCACTGTTTAAGACGCTTGATCACAACTGGAGCCAGATTAACTGATTGCTGAGAGCACTTGAAAACAAATACATGTATACAAGTCCCTATAGACAGTCTACCCACACCCTTTTAAACATTTTCACCTTTTGTTGCCCCAGAGCCTGGAATTTGAATATATTCGAGAGTCCACCAACTCAAATTGCTGATTTCAGTTGCACACTATCTGTAGTTAACAACAAATTGCTGATGTCCTCATAATCAATACAATGTTATAAAAACAGAATTATCTTAATATAATAATAATGTAATATTATTCATTATCATACATGGAGGTCAAAATCAGAGGACGGGCTCGTTGTAATGCATGGAATGGAATGAGATATCCATCGCAATGAGCACCTCCTCCGGTTTCTACCTCCACCAGCCTCCCCTGACCCAAACACCACAATGCGTATCCACAGAGCCAGTGACTTACACTATGGTGGTCAACAGAGTGTAGGTAGTGGGCACCTCCTCTACTCCCCCAGGCAGCTCCTGCCTCCTCCCGGCATCCCAGAAGCAGGATACGTTAGAGGAGATCTGGGAGCCGGACTGGACGGCCATGCAGGACAGTCGCTCCGGCTTCACAGGAGCATCTGACCAGGACCAGAGGATGGAACACAATCAACTCTGGTCTATGGTTCGGTGTTCATATTGTTTGTATTTATTGTTTATATTGTTTAGTATTGTTCTTGTGCCTTGGAGACAATAGTTTTGTAAAAATCCCTATCCAAATCAATTTGATTGATTGACTGTCATTATATAAAAAGAAGTAATGTGTTGCTATGGATCTTCAGGGTGACAAAATAAACAATGTTTCCTTGAAAGTAAATATTTTCATATGTTATTATATCATAACATTTCTATAAGTAAAATAGTGATATTTATGAAAATTAAAGTGTGAAGGAAACACAATTTCCTGGACATGGAGCCTATTGTAGCATTGTAGGCCTACTTACACCCCTTCTTCATAATGATCCCGTGGATTTGCAGTTTGTTGTTTCCCGTACTCCGATGGTTATTAAATTATTTAGTCATTCAAAGGCAATATTAAAAAATGGGTTTTCAGTCTTGACTTGAACATATTTGCAGCCTCACCAAATCTGTGGTACACATTGGGCTGATATGCTAGCAAAAGGTCTTTCAGATAGGTGCTGTGCCAGTGAGAGCTTTATAAACAAGCAGAAGGATTTTGAAATCTATTCTGAACTTAACAGGAAGCCAGTGTAGAGTTTCTAAAATAGGAGTTATATGAAAAAAAGCACATGATATGGTAGGATAGATAGAACTAAAGGCATATGGATCACCTGCCACCAACTGCTCTCATACGTTAAACAATACGTGTACAATAGCGTGTACTGCAGGTCAGATGAGGTACAGTAGATGAGGTTACCTTCCCTCTTCCAATGATGTCCAGCAGTCTCCCCGGAGTTCCACAGAGCACGTTGCAGCCCTTCAGCACCTCTCTTATGGCGTAGCTGGTGCTAATGCCCCCATAGACCACTACAGGGCGCACACACGTCCTGCAGAGGAGAGGGACAATGTTGTCACATCATGTTTAGTTCCTTTGGGCAAAACAACATTCACGCTTTGCTGAAAATCTGGCATTCATCCTAGAACTGGGGAATGTTCGGGACACTTTCTAAAACTCCTTAATGTTTTATAACACATTCTAGAAGGGCTGCCTTCCTCACCCGAAGGCGAACTTCCTGGCCTCCAGGTAGATCTGGTTGATGAGCTCCCTCGTGGGAGCCACGGTGATGGCCTCTGGTTCCTGCACCTCGCTGAACCTGCTGGCTGCCACACCGTCCGCCATCAGCTTCTGCAGGATGGGCAGCAGGAACGCAGCCTGGGGAGCGGTTTACAGCAAAACAATCATTAGTCCCTTACAGATTGTTGTTGTCAATTGTATTAATTGATTTGTCTGCACAAAGAGAGAAAATAAAGGCAATTGTGCAGGGTGCACTTGAATTCAAAACATGTTGATAAAACATGCTAGAGCCAAGTGTTGATAGAAAACAGATTAAAACTGTGTATTGATCAGTATTATGCATCCAAAAATATTGGTGGATATATATAGAACATTTTTGTGTAGATTGTAGAAGGTGACTCACTGTTTTTCCAGAGCCGGTCTGGGCACAGGCCATGAGGTCTCTGCCGGCTAAGATGATGGGGATGCCATGCTTCTGCACCGGGGTGGGCTTCACATAGCCAGACTTGGTGACGTTCCTGTTCAGAGAATCACACAGGGCAGCCTCTTCAAATGTCTGGGGGGACAGTGTTACGGTCTCTCAATTTACCTTCAGATCATACAACAATTCACAGACAAACAAGCAAATGTAAACCATTCAAGACAATTTGTGAAAATTGGTTAAAAAAATTGCTCATCAGGTAGTGAAAGTCATCAACTGAGGCAACATGAAGACACCAGGAAGGAACTCACCAGGATGGCTTTGGGGGGGTTGCTGCCACTGACATCCACCAGGATGTTGTCATACTTGTCAAAGTTGATGCCCGTTTCAAACTGAGCGAAGACATCAGAGTCCTCTTCAGAGGGGGTGGGGGGCACATAGGTCACCCTTGGAGGTGCTAAGGAGGGAGGGGAGGCACAGGTCACCCTAGAAGGTCTTAGGGAGGCCTTAGATACTCCGAAACTCCTGCTTAGCTAGACCACCCAGGAGAGACGGTTTACAGTAGAAGAGAAAGTTTGCAATATTTAGAGCCCATGGCCATCAGGTATGAACATACTGACCATCAGCATCACCGTCTCCTCCCTCACCATCCCGGGAGCCTGATGTGGGAAACAGGTCTCAATAAGACAGCAAGAAAACCATGTTTAAGTAAGTAAGCCTTGCACACAAATAGGGCAGGAGCCCATCTCTCCTGTCAACCAGGGAAGCAGAAATCAGAGGACAGCTCATTTCAGGGTTCTCCCCAAACAATGCAAGAGTGGCCGGGCCACCTCGTCAACAAATCAAGTTATGCTTTCCACAAATCAATCATGACCATTCATTGATAAGGTAATATCTCAAAGACAGAACCTTTGGAGAACACTTCTTCGTCTCTTCCACGGTAGCCTGAGGAGAACAAAGACAAGACACACTGTAAGGAGATGGACTTGTGCGGCAAGGCAGTTTCATCCAACACTCTAACCCCATGTCCTCAGACATCAATGGAAATTCCTGGTAAAATAAAAGGTTTTAAAAAACACACAAAACGCCCACTGAATTACCTCCTCCACCGAAGCCTCCTCTTCCACCTCCATCTTCACCATCTGAAACCAGGAAATCACGTTTGAGATCACACCCATCAGCAACTCAACTAGTACATTCTTATGAGCATAGTTGGTGTTCATCTTCACAGATTAACCAAGCATCTGCGTGTGCCTGTATCAGGTGTGTGACATGTTTGTTCTTCATCAGTCATGGAGCTAACAGAACATTCTAGAAGGGGAGATCAGTGGAGGCAGAAATCAGGAGACAGGCTCATTCGGATGGAAGGAGGAATGGGGTGTTCCTCATTTCACCGTCACCAGCCTCCAGTGGTGCAGAATCAGATGTACCTCTAGAGTGGAAGCCTCCTCTGCCCCCACGACCTCCTCTGCCACCTCCAAAACCTGAGGGGAAATAATAGCAGAAGTGAGGAGAATTCAATGGTTTACCGCCATTACACCCCCAAGGTTCTCCCCAAACAATGTAAGAGTGGCGCTGCGCCATGGTGTGAACTTGGCAACAGAGCATGTTATCCTGCATTCAGTATATGAAAACCATCATACCTTTTTCATTGATGTTATCACCATACCCTGTAAAACAGATATTTTTTTTGCAGCAAGTCACAAAGAAGCTTGTCAGACAATGAAAGATCAACACATTAAGAGGCACAAAGAAGGAAAAAATGATAAACTGAATATACCACTTCTGAATCCACCACTTCCACCCCCTGTTAAGACAACAGGACATTACATTACTTCAGGGTTTAAAAGCATTCAATTGTCAAGCATTTAAAAGCAGTTAAAATACTCAGCTCAATGAATCCACACCATACAAACTAATGCCTTTCAGGAGGCCTGTTCAGAACATTCAGATAAGAATTGTATGGTTGAGAAAATGTCTCGTAATATTGGAGAAGTTCCGTCAGACCGAATAGACCCCAGTCAGGTCCAACCAGCAGCAGACATTCTCACCTCTTCCTCTCTCCCAACCACTATTCCAAGAGCTGCCTCCGTCACCCCCTGAAAGAAAAAAAGCCTATTTACTGAGAAAGGGTCTCAAACCGGGGGGTCATGTTATGGACTTCAATCTTTTGGGAAACAGTATGACCTCTGATATCAGTCAACACTTACCTTTGTTCCCATTCTCATCAGTGCTCCCTGTTCAGAAGAAAACAAGCATTCAGCCGGAGTAAAGCAACTTATCATAGTATCATTATCATAGTACATAAAATGGAATTTTGTTGAGTTTTACTAACTACAATTGCAACTCAAGATTGGCTTGAATTTCTTTCTGTAACTAGTCTGTTTTTCTTAATTCAAAAAACACAAAGAACAAAATGGCTTGAAACACTCTTTATATTAGGTACTAAATGTAACCACCTGAAGCAAAGCGTTTGAAGCCTCCGCCTCCTCCCCTAGCTCCTCTGCCTGTGGAAGAGTAGACAGGAGGTTCAGATCAGCATAACAGCCCATCTAGCGATCATTCATCCCAGATATTCAGATGCCTATTCAATTGGTAAACGTTTAATTTACCACCTTGGTGGAATTTACATTACCTTTTAATTGGCTCAGTGCAAACTCTACCCAACCAGCCACTGGCAGAACTTAACAACCATGCCTATAGAACTTACCACTACCACCAAAGCCTCCTCCACTGTTCCTGGACACACCGTTATCTAAACACACCAATGACATGGAATCAGCTGATCTTATACATCTAATATTCTACCTTATAAGAAGACAAACATGGAGGACGCCAAGTGGGATTCACCTAATCATTACATTTCAACTTAAATGGGGTGCCATCAGTCAGGCATTCCCAAGCATCAGTTAGCATATACCATATGAAAAAGGCACCATCCTACCATCATTCGCTCCTAGTATAGTATCCAATATACACTGCTCAAAGAAATGAATGGGGACACTTCGAGGATATGCCTCCCCATACCATCACTGACAAACCGGTCATGCTGGATGATGTTGCAGGCAGCATAACATTCGCAACGGCGTCTCCACACTCTTTCATGTCTGTCACATGCTCAGTGTGAACCTGTTCTCATCTGTGAAGAGAACGGGGCACCAATGGCGAACCTGAAAATACTGTGATTAAGTGTTTCCTTCATTTTTTTTGAGCAGTGTACTAACTGTGGCCTTCACTGTTTCATGAGGTCATGCCACTGGGAGAGGAGATGCTTAGTCTTTAAGGTCATGTTCTCACATGAAAGTCCGAATCGAGACCCGGAGCAAGTGGATGACTTCGCAACATTGTTGCATAAATTATTTCTCTGATTTGCGTTTTCACAAGCCTTCATGTAAACGAAGTAACATACGCAATCGAAGTAACAGACGTGGTAGTTGTCCGTTGCCCGTTGTCCCGCTCTTATACAGATCAACACGCGTGCGCTGTTGTTTTCCTATGGACTGCCTCGAGCAGCGTTCTCACCAAAAGCGAAGCAAAGTGATGGATGCATCGTTTCTAACCGAAGCGAAACCACCCTTTTCAAGCGGAGCATCCAAGGGTTCTTTGCTGCGGGAGCGACTTCGAATGCGAGTTCTCACAGCTCCAAACACAGAGCAAAGCGAACTTTATCCTAAACTCTGTTTCAAGTGAAGCAAATGTTCTAGTGAGAACACCCCCTAAAAAAAGGAAATCATTCCTTCAGTATTCTGTGTACAAAGCCATGTCACCTGTGAACTTGTTAGCTCTGCCAGTGTGATAAGGAACCATCAGGCTATTGATTATTTGTAAATGTAAAATTATTTCTTCTTCTAGCACGACTGCCAATGGCCCCTGGCCTGAGCTGGATAACTCTTCCTGCTACAACTAGTGAATTGATGATTCACTTGCTTAGTCAAATGTATCGATTGTAAGTAATTTGGAATAAGGCGTCTGCTAAATGCCAAAAATGTAAATGTAACGTTTCATAACTTAAAATGGGTCTTTAACTTACCATTGCTGGTACTGATAGTAGCATCCTGCAAACAGAGAGTGTGATTGTGAGGGGAAAAAACTGCCTCTTCATTTTAGTATGATTCATATCAAAATGTGTTTGATGAAGTTAATGGTCAGGTGGCAAATTACCTCGTCCCATTCTTCCATGATTGGTTTTGGGATTGGCTGTAGTAAAAGAATTACAGTGTCATGGCAACAAATCTTTATGCTTAAATACTACTGATTGATCATCATCAGCAATTGGGGAGACAAATGCATTTGCAGCCCTCCCCCCCCCCCCCCCACTCCAGTTTGATAGGTTGGTAGCAGGGCTGGACTGGGACAAAAATTAGGCCCTGGCATTTTTGGCCCAGACAGGCCCACCCCAATCGGTCGGACCACACCCACCAGCACAAAAATACTTGCCTTATATATACTCGTCTTATATACTGTGCTGTACAGTCATATGACAAACTGTAGTATTCCCCCAAACCACTACAAAGACGACTACATACAGTAAGCAATGCTACCAGTGCAAGTAGACCAGTGTACTCAGTGATCAGATTCCAGAGCGAATTTACGAACGCAGCCTTGTTGTTCTAGAATTTTTTTTCCATTATCAACCTATCATTGCGCTTTAGAGTAAAACAAAGCACGCAACTGTTGCTTTCATGGCAACTCTACATTGTGATTTACAAGGGATATTAACTAATATTAAGTAATATTATTACTTGGTTACATTTTGCAATTGATCCGCGGTACACATGCGTGCCGAACCGTGGGGGGCGATCCGTTACACCCCTACACAGCTACCTATATTTTCCTTACCGGGTCAACGGTTACAGGCTGACTCGGCCCCGCTTCTTCTGTATCCTCTCTATCCTCTGTATCTGTACCCTGCTCCCGCTCCTCCCTGCCAGCCTCCTCTTCAACCTGTTGCTGCTGTGGTAAACTTGAGGGTGCAGCAAACATGTCCCTAATGTTTACACATTTGGCAGCATCTGCCTCGAGTTTCTTTTTGTTTTCTCCCTAAGTTTTTCCCAGCCTCCCTTCCGTTTTAGTGTGCTTTTGCGCTCCATCTCTCTTAGTATCTATCTAGTAACTATCCAGGCTAACTAAATTTATTTTGCCGGCCGGCTCGGCCCAAAACTACCGCGAAACTGAGACGGAGGTCTGGTGCTGCGTGCGTGCGTGACCCCTGACCCCCCCCCCCCTTCTCTCTGTTGATTGGGCCAGCCCAGTGTCTGTATAGAAAAGCGGCCAATGGGCCGTTGTCCCTGATTTATGGGCCGTTCAATGGTAGCTTTCGATTTATGGGCCGTTCGATGGTAGCTTTCGGCCGGGCCGGCTGGTAAAAAAAAAAAAAAAAAAAACTTTTTTATTTTTATTTTATTTTGCCGGTCGGCTCGGCCCAAAACTGCCGCGGCCCACCGGGCAAATGCCCGGTATGCCAGATGGCCAGTCCAGCCCTGGTTGGTAGCTAACAATCAATTATAGCGCGTTTTCCGAATGCGGACAATCCTGCTAATTGGAAAGAGTCAGAATTGTCCAAACGCTTGAGCAAAATCCCCGAATTAGTCCACTTACCAAACTGTTTTAGCTATACAATACATAACTAATTATGTTTAATTACCTGGCCGTATACCAACCGTTAATTACTAAAGCTTTAATTAATAGCAACTAGGTTAACGAAATGTTAACAGTAACCCAGCTAGTTCGATGATAGTGCACAGTGCACACCATAAAGCAAGATTAATTCAATAACATAATTGCAGCACGTGTAAGACATTAACACATTTATATGTAATTTGATAAAATGTCTTCCATACATTACGCAACACTTTCCGCAGTGTCTTGACGGTCTTGGATGTGGCAGCGAGCAGGCTGAGAAAGTCAGAAAGACAGAATCGTCCACGACCAGGAATAACAGGGAAGGAATCACGTGTTCACTCCGTTAAGACGTGAGATAGTTCAACAGTTTACAACCAAATTAAAGTTTGCCCATATACATGCACCTTAATTTATGGATAGGCTACCTATATTCTATCTTGTATTTTGTTAACTGTTGCTGTGCAACACATTGTCTCTTAATTTAGTTATCTGAAAATAGCATCTATAGAGTCCATAATTAGCCTATTTACTGTGTCTTTGATGAGCGATGATCTGGTGGCGTCTTAATAAACTGGTTCAAGATCAGTTCGGTTGGTTGTTTGATTTGGGGTGGTTAGATTCATGCCTGAGGCAAGCCACCACTTACTCATCTCTCACACCTGCCACTGACTACGCAATTGACTCATTAAGTAGCACAGTCAAGTAGTTCTGAAACAGTTTACTGAAGAAAAAAAAATAATCAAAGTATGAAGTTGAGCTAAAAGACACAGTAAATGATAGGCTCCTTATGGACTCCATAGCTGCTATTTTCAGATAAATATTCAGAGACAATGTGTTGCACAGCAGTTAATAAAAATACAAGATATACCGGTAATATAGGTATCCATGAATTAAGGTGCATGTATATGGGCAAAACTTAAATGTTGTTGTAAACTGTTGAACTATCTCACATGTTCAATGATAACGGAGTTAATTGCGTGTTTTTTTCAGAAGTGCAAATTACACGGGTCCTGTTTCCTCTCACGTGACTCCTTCCCGCTCCGGTCCTAGACACACCAACTCCACAGACGTCGAGTCTTTCTTTTCTCTCCGACCATCGACCTGTTAGCTGCTCACCGCCCAGACCGACGAGAGTCTTAAATTGAACTGCCAGGCCCAAGACACCGCGGAAAGCCTTCCACAATGTATGGAAGACATTTTCATATCTTATCAATTGACATATTAATGTGTTAATATCTCACGTGCTGCAATTATGTTATTGAATTAATCTGGCTTTAAACGGTGTGTGCACTGTCATTGAACTAGCTGTGTTAGCGTTAGCATTTCGTTAGCTTAGTTGCTATTCATTAGAGCTTTCGTCATTGACGGCTGGTATACGGTCATTAAATATAGGTCATATATTACATATAGGTCATTAAACATAACTAGTTATGTATGTTATAGGTAAAACAGTTCGTCAAGTGGACTTATTCGGTAGTTGGACAATTCGGACTGTTTCCAATTAGATGCTAGCTAAGGGTCAACGTGTTAGCGTTAGCATTTCGTTAGCTTAGTTGCTATTCATTAGAGCTTTCGTCATTGACGGCTGGTATACGGTCATTAAATATAGGTCATATATTACATATAGGTCATTAAACATAACTAGTTATGTATGTTATAGGTAAAACAGTTCGTCAAGTGGACTTATTCGGTAGTTGGACAATTCGGACTCTTTCCAATTAGATGCTAGCTAAGGGTCAATCGTCCGCATTCGGAAAACGCGCTATAATTGATTGTAAGCTACCAAGCTATCACATCTAGCTAGTTATGTATAAAATATATTCCAAATGCTGCACTATGACAATAATGTAGCCGTGAAACCAATCTACATTCTACAGCTATTCAACCCCCCATGAACCCTGACCCCCAGGTGGGCTGTCCGACATGTCCATTATCAGTACACGCGGTGGACATGTTTTGCGTAGGGGGGGAGGGGGGTTACAGTGATGAACTGTTAATCAGTATTTAGCCTGTATGGTTATGTATGTGTGTGTGTATATATATATATAGGGTTCGACAATATCGATTTACTGTATATGCCGGTATGTTTTTCTGGCAGTTGCGCGTTGTAAAAACACGCTGTGTAGTATTCGACAGAGATGTAGAAACGTAGATGACTCATGAAGATGTTATAGCTAGCTATCTACAATTTATCATCAAAATAATGAACAGCAAGCTAGATCCAAAACTAGTGCCTGTGGAGAAGGGCAAGTGTGACATTGGACAGACTACCAAAACAGAAAAATAAAGTATCTGGTTTTTCAAATGGCGTCTTTGGCAGTCAACGTTACTAATTTATAAGACGGCAAATGGCGTCTTTGGCAGTCAATGAGTTAATAATCCTTATACACATCAATTACCCGATTTTTTCCTCGTGCAGCTCAAAACAACGACTATTGATAATTGAGGGTGCCTGTGTGTCCTCGAGTTATAACACTTCTTTTTGGAGCTGGTTCACAGTAGTCATGATCTGTCTGTCTCTGTGTCTCTGTCTCTCTCCCTGTCTGTCAATGTCTCTCTCTCCCCCCCCCCCTCTCACTCTCTCCCCCCCCCTCTCTCTCCCCCCCCCCCCCCTCTCTCTCTCTCCCCCCCCCTCTCTCCCCCCCCCCTCTCTCTCCCCCCCCCCTCTCTCTCCCCCCCTCTCTCTCTCCCCCCCCTCTCTTTCCCCCCCCTCTCTTTCCCTCTCTTTCCCTCTCCCCCTCCTCTCTTTCCCCCCCCCTCTCTTTCCTCCCCTGCTCTCTTTTCTTCTCCCCCCTCTCTTTCTCTCCCCTCCCCCCCCCCCCTCTCTCTCTCTCAGATGAGCTCCGTGCGGGGGAGAACAGTGACGTGGAGGCCACAGCCCTGGCAGGATGGGGACGGCGGGGAGCCCCTCTCTGACAGCGATTCAGAGGAGGAGGACTTCCCAGATGACAGCACCACCCCGCTGGGGGACTACGTCACACACGGTGAGATGCCGGATAGTGAGTTGGACTGGTGGTCGGTCGGAAGGTTGTGAGTTAAAATCCCGCCTGAAACAGAATAGAATAGAATAGAATAGACTTTATTGTCCTTGTACAGTTGCCTATACAATGAAATTGTAGTGGTTCTTCTGAAGGTGCAAAAACAGAAAGACATATTCACAAACATATACACATAACATATCACAAATATTACACACTAGACAAATTAAAAAGCGAAAATACTATAAAACAAGCTAAGAGACAATGAGGTCCGTGGTGTCAAGTGCAAATAAAGACAACAATCTTAAGAAAATAAAAACAACTATAAAAGCAAGCTAAAAGACATGAGGTCAGTGGCGTTATAATAATACTGTAAAAAGATATAAATGTTAGATAGAAAACCGTTTTCTTCGATTGAAAACAAGAATAATTTGAGAATGGTAGAAGGAAGGTAGCTTTAGCAGCAGACAAAGAGGATGAGAAGTTGGAAAAGAGGGAGGGATGAAAGGTTAAAGGTCATCACCAGGAAAGCCAGTTTTTCTCCATTTCTTCTCAGCTGAATGTGAAATGTCGCTGCCTGTTTATAAGATTACAGAGACTCAGACAGCGACAAGGAATGGAGAGAGATGGTCGACAGAGCTGCCCTGAAGTTAGTGGACAAAAACTGTTTTTTTTGCTGAGGATACAAAGTGATAGAACTGCTTCTAATGAAGCTATGTACACCACTAAAGGTAGGGTATAAAGGTAGGGTCTAAAGGTAGGGTCTAAAGGTAGGGTTTGGGGAGGGTAAGGTTAAGCTGGTCCTATATCAGTGTATGTGGGCAACTTCACCCTGTAGCATAAGGTGGAGGGGAATGTCCAATGTCTCTGTCTCCCTCCCCCCCTCTCTCTTCCCCTCTCTCTTCCTCTATTTCTCTCCCTCCCTCTTTCTCTCTCCCTCTTTCTCTCTCTCCCTCCCTCTCTTTCTCTCTCCCTCCCTCCCTGCAACATAATTATGCTTTAAACACGAAGCGTGTAGTGTTAACTAAATGTTATTTATCATATGGTCTCATTCATTGATTACTAGCTATTACTAATTGATCATGGCCATTTAGCACATTTAAAGCTTAAACGTTTTAGGGGCACTTAGGTGGCGTAGCGGGTTAAGCTTTGACCATGTAACCGCAGGGTCCCTGGTTCGATTCCGGCCGGGGACATATCCTGCATGTCATCCCTCCTCTCTCTCTCACCCATCCTTCCTGTCTAAATCTCTACTGTATCTGTCAATAAAATGAAAATATGAGTGGGACTGCCCCACTCAGGAAAAGAAAAAAAAACGTTAAAGCTTAAACGTTTTAAATTTCAAATGTATTTATTTATTTATTGTATTCCAACCTCTATCTGCCTTGACTCAGACTTCCTGTCTCTGACTTCCTGACTCAGACTTCCTGACTCAGACTTCCTGTCTCTATCTGCCTTGACTTCCTGTCTCTCTTCCTCAGGGTTGAAGCAGCTCCTGGACGCTCAGCAGCTGTGTGACGTGACGCTGCTGGTGGAGGGGAAGAGGCTGATGTGTCACAGGTAGGCTAACGACTACCATGATATACGCACGGCTAAATGGAATGTTGACATCTTTTCATATTACAGCTAGGGGGTGTATATATAACGTCACTCTGCTTCGCAGAGTGCCTAACCACCCCACTAGCTGTGCCGATATCCACGACATACCACGCCTTCTGGTTCCATAACGCTTAAATCTCTCATATCTTCTAGTAGAACCACTGTGCAGAGCAGACCTCCAACGGTGCACATTATCAGGCAGAAAGGAATGTCACACAAATTCTAATAGGCTCATGACTCATCTCTTCTTCTTTTTTTCTGAGTGGGGCAGTCCCACTCATATTTTTCATTTTATTGGACAGATACAGTGAAGACAGACAGGAAAGTAAGGAGAGGAAGGGAGAGAGAGAGAGGGCATGGGCCGGATTCTAACCCATGCCGACATGGGCATATGTGTGCACTGTAGACCGTGGTGCTAGACCACTGGACCACCCCAGGCCATGGTGCTAGACCACTGGACCACCCCAGGCCATGGTGCTAGACCACTGGACCACCCCAGGCCATGGTGCTAGACCACTAGATCACCCCAGGCCATGGTGCTAGACCACTGGACCACCCCAGGCCATGGTGCTAGACCACTGGACCACCCCAGGCCATGGTGCTAGACCACTGGACCACCCCAGGCCATGGTGCTAGACCACTGGACCACCCCAGGCCATGGTGCTAGACCACTGGATCACCCCAGGCCATGGTGCTAGACCACTGGACCACCCCAGGCCATGGTGCTAGACCACTGGACCACCCCAGGCCATGGTGCTAGACCACTGGATCACCCCAGGCCATGGTGCTAGACCACTGGACCACCCCAGGCCATGGTGCTAGACCACTGGATCACCCCAGGCCATGGTGCTAGACCACTGGACCACCCCAGGCCATGGTGCTAGACCACTGGACCCCACCAGGCCATGGTGCTAGACCACTGGACCACCCCAGGCCATGGTGCTAGACCACTGGACCACCCCAGGCCATGGTGCTAGACCACTAGATCACCCCAGGCCATGGTGCTAGACCACTGGACCACCCCAGGCCATGGTGCTAGACCACTGGACCACCCCAGGCCATGGTGCTAGACCACTGGACCACCCCAGGCCATGGTGCTAGACCACTGGACCACCCCAGGCCATGGTGCTAGACCACTGGACCACCCCAGGCCTCCTCTCATATTTTCTAGTAGAACCACTGTGCAGAGCAGACCTCCAACAGTGCACATTATCAGGCACAAAGGAATGTCACACATATTCCTACTAAAGATAGGCTTGAATACTGTCTCACTTGAATGGATGCGTTGGTGTACTCGATCACTAAAATAGTACATGACATTTTAAAATACCACAATTAGTGGTGTGAACTGACAAAAAACCTGACAAAGATGCAACTGTAAGTATTTGTGCTGTTCGAGGCTGGCAGCCCGGCCCGGCATGTGGTGATTAGGTTTTCTAGCATTAATCTCTGTTATATAATTGGTTGATGACAACAAGCATTGTGATTGGCCAAGAGCTGTTAGAAGCTGTGATTTAATAACAATAATGTCATGGTTAAATCACATAATCTGATATTTCTATGCCGCAGTAGAGTTGTGTATCAGGTTTATTAGGAACACCAGTACATCTTGTTATTCATTCAGATGGTGTGATGGTGTGGGGAATGTTTTCTTGGCACACTTTGGGCCTGTTAATACCAACCAATCATCGTTTGAATGCCACAGCCTATTTGAATATTGTTGCTGCTTTTCAAAATCACATCAGGATAAGATAGTATGAAGCTATTTTGCAGAGAGTTTTCTCTCTCTCACCCATCCTTCTTGTCATATCTCTACTGTCTCTATCCTCCTCTTTCTCTCTCACCCATCCTTCCTGTCACATCTCTACTGTCTCTATCCTCCTCTCTCTCTCTCTCTCTTTCACCCACCCTTCCTGTCATATCTCTACTGTCTCTATCCTCCTCTCTCTCTCTCACCCATCCTTCCTTTCACATCTCTACTGTCTCTATCCTCCTCTCTCTCTCTCCCTCTCTCTCTCTCACCCATCCTTCCTTCCTGTCACATCTCTACTGTCTCTATCCTCCTCTCTCTCTCTCTCTCTTTTTCACCCATCCTTCCTGTCACATCTCTACTGTCTCTATCACAATTTTAAAAATGAGATAAAATAAAAAGCCCCATATCAATCACAATAATGATTTTCCCATCTCCTTTCAGAGTCCTGTTGGCAGCGGTGAGCCCGTACTTCCGGGCCATGTTCACCAGCCCCCTGGTGGAGTCCCGCCTCAATGAGATCCGATTGGAGGAGGTGACCCCGTCCGTCATGGAGACCGTCATCCAGTTCGTCTACACCGGGGAGGCGGGGCTCTGCCTGGACACGGCAGAGGACCTGTTCGTGGCGGCCAATCGGTTTCAAGTGATGCCTCTCCAGGACCGTTGCTCTAGGTAACCGTAGTCATAGTTACTGGGTTGCGTTGGGTTACTGGGTTGCGTAACCTATTGTATATGTGACACGTGACTCTAATGCTTTGGTCCTCATCGGGACATCGAAGTTCGGTGTTAGCAGGTTCACAAAACAAGCTGTGTTAGTTGACTAGCGATGTGTCGTTGATTTTCAACAACGTGTAAATGTCTTCACATTTTTCAAAACAAAAGTCTGATCATTACATCGGATCCCGACATGAGGACCAAAGCATTAGAACGTGTCATGAATTGGAATTTCTCCAAAATGCAGTTGGCACTTAGGAAATAATTTAGCTGTTAGAAGACTTATTTACAAACCCCCCCCAAAAAGTGAAGTGAAGAACAGATAATCTAAATCACTTTATTTTCTGAGTGGGGGCAGTCCCACTCATATTTTTCTTTTTATTATGATAGAGATAGTGCAGATATGACAGGAAGGATGGGTGAGAGAGAGAGAAGGGATGACATGCAGGATATGTCCACGGCCGGAATCGAACCGGGAACCCTGCGGTTACCCCAACTAAGCACCCCATCTAAATCACTTTCTGTGTGTGTGTCTGTTCCAGGTTCCTGTTTGAACACCTCTCTGTGGACAACTGCCTGGGCATGTACTCCCTGGCCCGCTCCCACCACGACCAGCTGCTCCTCCGGGCCTCCCTGCGCCTGGTGGCCCAACACTTCCCCCGCGTGGCCCGGCAGAAGGACTTCCTCCTGCTGGACCCGGGCACCCTGGGAAGCCTGCTGGGGTCCGACCGCCTGGGCGTGGGCTCGGAGGGGGAGGTCTACGACGCTGCGCGCCGCTGGGCCGAACACCGGCCTCTAGAGCGCTACGCCCACATGCCGGCCCTCCTCCACCACCTCCGCCCGGGCCTGCTGTCTTCGGAGGAGAGCCGGCGTCTCTCCCAGGAGCTGGGCCCCGCGGGGGCGGTGGGCGGGGAGGGTCTCGGGGGTCCGCTGAGGCCCAGGGAGGGGATGTTCGAGAAGAAGATCGTCTGCGTGGACCTGAAGCACAGAGAGGACGAGTCTCTGACGGAGGGGGAGGTGGATTGCTTCGACCCGCGCACGGGGACGTGGGAGAAGCTGGCGGCCCTGCGGTCCCTGCAGTGCCCGGGGTGCACGGCGGTCGGGGGGCGCCTCTTCGTGGCCGGCGGGATCCTCCGGGGGGGGTCGGTGTCGTCGCTGGTGCACGAGTACGACGCCGTGCTGGACCGCTGGCTCGAGCGGCCGTCCATGGCTCAGCCCCGGGCCATGCTGGGGCTGCTGGGGTGCGGGGAGTCCCTCTACGCCCTGGGCGGCTGCAACCGGGCGGCGCTGCTGGACACGTGCGAGACCCTGGACCTGGCCTCGCTGCGCTGGAGCCCCGGACCGCGCTTGCCCTTACCGCTGCGCTCCTTCGCCTGCGCCGCCCTGCGCGGACGCCTCTACCTGCTCGGCGGGACCACGCTGGAGCAGAACCGCGCCGTGGTGCACTCGGGCGTGCTGGTCTACCACACGGCCACCGAGTCCTGGAGCCGCGTGGGGCTGGACTCGGGCGCCACATGCCTGGCGGGCGGCGTGGCGGTGCGGGGAGGGGTCTGCACGATCGGGGGCTTCATGAGGGACGCCACTAATTTCATAGACGGGAACTACACGGACCTGGACCCGTTGGACGCCACCAGGCGGGTGCTGTTCTTCCGGGAGGGGCGGGGCTCCGTGGCGGAGCGGGAGGTGATGGGGGCGGTGGTGGCGGAGAGGGGGGGAGGCGGGGGAGGCGGGGGAGGGGGTGGGGGGGCCGGCGGGGGAGGGGGTGGGGGGGCCTGGTGCTTCCCGGGGCTCCCCAAGCAGATCGGGGCCGGGGGGGTGGCCCGGTGGCACAAGAGGATCTACGTTCTGGGCGGGGAGAACAACTCGCAGTTATTCGCCAGCATGTACATCTGGAAGCCCGGCTGGAGTGGCTGGGTGCAGAGGCGGGAAAAACTGCCGGAGAGGTGGGGGGTCAGCCGGTTTGGATGTGCCACTCTTAAGTTCCCCAAAAAGGACATCCAGTCACGACTGAGACTGGCCCGGGAGGACTGTTCATAAATACGCCCTGTGCTCTCTGTCCGTTCGGACATTAACTGATTTAGTTGTTTGATGTTTGATGTGTTTCTTTGTGTTGTTATTCTGCCAGTTGTGTATGTCTGCTGTGTGTTTCAGGCACAATTTTACCTGTTGTGAATACATAAATAATAAAATGGTATTAATTTAAAGCTATGAGAAGTTAGTAGTAGTAATTCTGTTATCTTAACCCTCTCCTCCTCGGTTGTGTTCATGTTTGCCCCCCCATCCTTGGTGTTCCCGGTCTAATTAGACCGGTCTGATTAACTGCTTCATATCTCCAAAACTACATGGTCAAATTAGCTAAATTTGGTACCTGGTGAAAGCTGAGACCGGTGAGATGTTAAAAAATTAACATAGATATGACCAAATTACTGTAATGTGACTAAATACACAGTAGAAATTGAATATTTCATTTCCGTTTTTGAGAATTTCAAATAAGAAGGCCAGTTACACCCTGAAACTCTATATATCTCTGCCAAACAACACATTGGATCAGTTCTTCAACATCTCAACATATACTGTGCAAAATTTGATGAGACAAACAATGTAGACTATTGGTTAACCTGAATAACTGGATGGGCATATAAGCACGGGAAAGAGAAGGGTTCCCTTAACAAACACCTGTTTCGTTTGATACATTTCAGTGTTTGTTATGGGAACCCATCTCTTTCCGGTGCTTATGTGTCCATCAGAACCATACCTTCCAGAGTTATGGGAACCCTTCTCTTTCACCCCAGGTGAACCACACCTTCCATGGAAGGTCTGGTTCGGATGGGCAAATAAGCACGGGAAAGAGAAGGGTTCCCATAACAAACACCTAATTGTTTAGTTTGAAATGTGTCAAACTTTATATATGAGGTATTTGAACAGGTCTGATACATCCTGGAATGTTGTAGCTTGTTACAACTTGTGTTATCCATTAATTTCCTATGACGGTCATTTTTGACCGGAAACACCACCGATGTTACAAAGTTGACTGAAACCTCAAAATTCAATGCCAGTGGTTAGTCAGCAATTTTATATGTTCAAATGCTTAGTGTGGAGGATATCATAAGGCCTTGAGGCAATCAAATGTAAAACACAATATTTATGATTGATGAAAGTTGCTCTCGGTCAGATTTGACCGGGAACACAACCGGAGGGTTAAATACAAGATAAAAAAGAATACAAGATACTTTCATTTTCACACAAACCAGTTGGTGGATTTAGTTTTCATGGGAGCGCCACATTCACCTTCACCTCACCATGAGAGCAGACAGTCCAGCTGAGCTGGAGGGGTGGGAGGTCTGTGTGTGTGTGTGTGTGTGTGTGTGTGTGTGTGTGTGTGTGTGTGTGTGGGGCTCTGGAGATGAGTGGTTGAGGGGGTCAGTGACAGTGTGTGTGTGTGTGTGTGTGTGTGTGTGTGTGGCTCTGGAGATGAGGAGTGGTTGAGGGGGTCAGTGTGTGTGTGTGTGTGTGTGTGTGTGTGTGTGTGTGTGTGTGTGTGTGTGTGTGTGACTGGAGATGAGGAGTGGTTGAGGAGGTCAAGAAGAGTCAGAGGGAGGATAGCCCGGCCCCAGAGGGAGAATGAATGAATGAATGGTCTTTATTGTCATTAATACAGTACAGGTACCATACAACGAAATTTAGGAGGGGGGGCTCCCCTAGTGCTTGGAAAAAGACTAAAAACAAGAGAGCCAAGGGTAAAATAAAAAAGGGAAAAGAGCTGGTTGACATAAATAAAGGCTATGTAGTATGTACACTATCTACTATACTATACTACTATACTATACAATAAAACACTGTGCTGTACTCTATGCTATGCTATAAATATCCTAACTTTTCCTATATCTGAACCTTATGTACACAAGGGTTGTCATATTGCACATAGTATTGTTGCACATTCATTTAAAGTGTCGCAGTTAGCAGGTTTGAAATGTTCACAGTTGTATTTCAATATTGCACTTATGTTTACAATCTAGTAGCTGCCATCAAGTTGTCTAGATTGTCCAGGGCCTAGAACCTAGGTCTTTGCTGTGTTCAGGGCCTGAATGGCCCTAGGGTAGAAGCTGAGCTTCAGTCTGTTTGTCCGTGCGAAGAGGGAGAAGAGGAAGAGGAGGAGCCCAAGGCTGGATGCTGCTTCTGTGAGTCTGCTGACGGGAGAAGGCTGTAGGGTTGATACTGCACGAACCAGCTAATCCTCAACATTACTACAAGCATCAATACACAGGAGACACAATGTAATCCTTGAAAAACCATGAAGTCTGTGTTAAGTTAATGTCTCTCTCCCTCCCTCCCTCCCTCTCCCTCTCCTCCTCTCACCCTCTCTCCCTCCCCTCCTCTCTCCCTCCCTCTCCTCCTCTCTCCCTCCCTCTCTCCTCCTCTCTCTCTCTCCTCCTCTCTCTCTCTCCCTCTCCTCCTCTCTCCCTCCCTCTCCTCCTCTCTCCCTCCCTCTCCTCTCTCCCTCTCCTCCTCTCTCTCTCCCTCTCCTCCTCTCTCCTCCCCTCCCTCTCTCCTCCTCTCTCTCTCTCTCTCCCTCTCCTCTCTCCTCCTCTCCCTCCCTCTCTCCTCCTCACTCCTCCTCTCTCCCTCTCTCTCTCTCCCTCTCTCCTCCTCTCTCTCTCCCTCTCCTCTCTCCTCCTCTCTCCCTCTCCTCTCCTCCTCTCTCCCTCTCCTCCTCCGTCTCTAGCGGCTGTCTTCAGGAGCATGGCGTCGGCAGTCGGCAAGGGGCTGTGTAAGGGGCTGTGTGAGGGGCTGTGTAAGGGGCTGTGTGAGCCCTTCAAGAAGGCCTCAAAGACCCAGAAGACACCTGAATGTCTGATTCACTAAATGTGTTTCAAAAAATTACATTAAATTCTGTGCATTCAACCTAATGTATTCCTTGTAATTTTAATTAATTTAATTTTGCCATTTAGCAGACGCTTTTAATCCAAAGCGATTTACAATTACGAATTACAGGGACATTCCCCCTGGAGTAACTGAGGGCTAAGTGCCTTACTCAAGGACACACTAGTAGTGGTGTGGTTTCAGGCGGGATTTGAACTCACAACCTTCCAACTCACTATCCACTAGACCACCACTACCCCTTGTCTTTTGTCATTTCACAGTTGGATTTAATCATCCACATTACCAGAGTGATTAATTGACACCGAATAGGAAATACTCCTACATTTACTGCTCACAGCCACCAGAGGGCGCTACCACTACACCATTGTGTGTCTATAAACATAATTATTTCATGTGTTTCTACCAACATGTTTTAGTAGGAGATGGCAATTAGAACGTATTAAGGCCTACATGTCTTAATAACCAGGGTTCCCTTTAAGCACACATTCAAACAGTGATGTTAGTTAGGACTATGGAGCAATTCTTTAAGGTAGTTGGGTAAACCAATAGGAGCATAGCTCCCCTATGGGGCGGAGCTCCATGAAATAGAACAGCGTAAATCACAATGTTAGAGATCTTTTATGCTATTATGAGAAAGTAAAAGTATTTTTGGTTCGGTATGAAACTGTGGCGGAACAATAGGTAATTGATGGGAAACACTGAAAGTAGCCGACTGGACATAAATGAGTAGTCGACTGTTCCTGAGATCTCCTTCAGCTGGCTCAGTTGTCCTCCATCTGGTTTTTCAGAAGTAGGAGGGGACAACTCCCTGTGAACTGAATCTCCTACAGGCGCTAATAGGGGGAAATAACAACATATTACATATATGAAAAGGTGTTCCTGTGGAAAGGCTATCATATATTAAGTTACTTATATTGACCCTATAAACAATTTAGTATAGGTAAGGTTTTGCCCTCTCTGATGGTACCCATATCTGGTCTGTCCCATAGACTATCAAGGAAAACCCCCATTTCAAAGATACAGGGCCTGAACATGTTGTAATCTGTGTATCTGTAATCTGTTGGTTTTCATCTCTAGCTTTTGCCCTAATCAGCAAACCTAGAGGTTACAAATGTAACACAGGTTCTCTGAAGGAGATAAGGGAGACCCTCACAATGGGACACGCATTCTGTATACCTATTCACTGAAACCCTCAGAAACCCTCTTCACTCACACCTGGACAAGCTGAGGAAGCCTGCAGGCACGTAGCCCCACCTAGTGCCCAGCCTATAAAGGCTTATGCATAACTCATTTAGATCGGTATATATATATATATATATATATATATATATATATAGATATATATATATAGATATAGATAGATAGATAGATAGATAGATACACAATGGACAAAAGTATGTGGACACAATTATCATCTGGGGCTGTTTTCATGGTTTGGGCTAGGCCCCTTAGTTCCAGAGAAGGGAAATCGTAATGCTACAGCATACAATGCGATTCTACAGAATTGTATGCTTCCAACTTTGTGGCAACTGTTTGGGGAAGGCCCTTTCCAGTTTCAGCATGACAATGCCCCCATACACAAAGTGAGGTCCATAATGACATGTTTGCCGAGTTTGGTCTGGGAGAACTTGACTGGCCTGCACACAGAGCTCTGACCTCAACCCCATCAAACACCTTTGGGATGAATTGGAACGTTGACTGCAAACTAGTCCTTCTCCCCCAACATCAGTGCCTGACTTTATTAATGCTCTTGTGGCTGAATGGGAGCAAATCCCCGCAACCATATTCTAAAATCTAATAGAAAGTCTTCCCAGAAGAGTGGAAGCTACAGTACAAGGGGGGGGGGGGGGGAGTAGACTCTTAGGAGACACAGTATAGGCTAGATCCTCACAAGAATCAGATAATAACACACAAAATGTGATACGACGTAGCCTACGTCACGTATAGGGTCTATACTTCCTCAACATGTCTAAATGGTTTACTGCTGCTTTATTGACTGTGCGTCATTGTGCCTTGACTGTGTGACCTTGGAATATGAAATATGAAGACAAAAGCTCTAGTGTCGTATTGATTGGATCCTCTAATGAGCTCCTCAGTCTGGATGTGTTTTACCTGGAGTTGTAATTAACTAAACACCGTTAGGCGACAGGCCCACTCTCAAGAGTCATGGTCATTATTATCCCCCTCAAACAGATCAGGCATCTCAGTCCAGTTAGGGTGTAGTAACATTCTTCTACCACTGAGTGGCGCTGTCACCTTACAATGATAATAAATCTCTCAGCGACCCACGCAATAATGTACGGGTGCACACAGGGCCGTTGCGTTGCGTTGCACCGGAAGTCATTCATCTCAATGGGGCCGTTGCGTTGATCAGTTGCGTTGCTCTGCATTGCGTTTCTTGACCGTCAGGGTGCGGCAATCAGTCCAAAAAAATCTGCTTTTTGCGTTGCGTTGGATCCGTCAAAACAACCGGAAGTAGTTTCTTGCCCTGGAGTTCTCGCCTCAGATTTTAAATCCTCAATTTTGGCCGCCATTGGCTAAAATCTGTAATTTGGCTCTACAAGTGTTAATATGTAATTTTATGAAGTTTTTATATGTTTTCAGGCGAGCAAGTAACTATATATATTCACAAAATGTGTCCAGTTTATCAAAATAACCCGTTTATATATCTGATCTGACGTTTTTTTCCCCACTTCTGTGGGAAACTTCGCTAGCAACACGAGTAGAGCTTACCGTCTGCATCGCACGTTGAAGTATGTCAAGTCCATCCCACCAGGTTGCGCAACGCAACGCAATGGCCCTGTGTGCACCCGGCGTGATCAGAAGTTCTGATTCAGAACGTATCACTACATAATCTTGTAGTCACAATGTTTTAACATTCCGCACATAGTCAAGTTCACTCACAGAAGTTTTGACCTGCCAGAATATACTCGACTCTCTAGCGAAATCCGTTTGTCACTGCGTTTTATTAGTATTCACAAGTATTCACGATCAATAACCATTATTGATTGTTCTTCATTAGGTATTTATTCCTCCAATGCATCAGAAATTACATGTTCAGTATAATATTTTTGATATGTGTCTATATTTTATAGTTACTTGCTGTTTTAACTCGTTGGTTTTTCATGTTTCTCCCTCCCTTATGTTACCATGACCACAGTTAATATGGAGGGTGGTTATGATTATGAAGCCCTATTCCACGGGGAGGTAAGTTGAAACAATAGTCAGGTACAAATGCACAGGAGATAAACTGTTAAAACTTTAATGTGTGTCTCCCTCTTTTGCAGAAAAAGCTCATGAAGGCGTTCATGTTGCTGAAACATCCGGTGGAGGTCCCCTCCTATATAACAGCTAAGGACATGAGGAACTGGCTGTTAACGGAGAGGCCCTTCCTGCTGGATGAGTGAGTGATTTCTTTTTTTGTGATCAATTTTTTATTATTATTTCAGGGAATAATACAAGGGAGTGGTAACAAAAACTTAAACTCAGGAGAGAAATACAATGACAAAATTCAAGTACAAATACAAAATTCCCATAAACCTGCTGGCTATGTCTATGAAGTCTAAGATCCACCTCTGCATAATCAAAGATGAGTGAGAGATTTTATCAAACTGTATAGATAGGTTGATATATTCTATGGATAGCAGTCTGATACATTATCAAACTGTATAGATAGGTTATTCTATGGATAGCAGTATGATACATTATTTTATTCACATGAAGGTATGATGACATGGCAGAGAAAGAGCCCAACTTACAGCTCCATCTCCTTGAACTTGTAAGTAGCCTACTAGGACAACACATGAACATGTTTACTGACATACCCAGCAATAACAGGCAGTAAATTCATTTTATTAACATATTAGTGCCCTGACTCTCCTGCAAGAAATAATGTGGAATGTTGTGCACAGCTCTGGAGAGCCGAGAGGCTCCTCGGAATGGAGAAGATGGAGGAGGAAGTCCGCAGAGAGATCCAGGATGAGCACCGCCTCTCACTGCTGATGGGCAGAACGGTATGACAACACAACACACTGCTATTTCCTGGAGACAAACCTCAAAGTGCTTGCTTGAGTCAACTCTCTGTCTGTCACATGAAGGTAACCATGGAGGGGATGGACCTGTTCCTGTGCAAGACCCAACCGGCTGCGGAGGAGGCGGTCAAGAAGATCCTCCTTCCTGTCCTCGCCTCACTCCTGAAGGAGGTCACTCTCTCCAGGGTATTTCGATTGGTTGGAGATCTCTCCCCAGAGATCGTAGAGATGGCCTATGAACATCTCCTGGCTAGGTAATACAGAAGCATAATGCCTACTGTAAATGGACTGCACTTATACAGTGCCATATTCCAAAACGCTTTACAATGGCCTCTCATTCACCCATTCACACACACATTCACACACCAATGGCGGCAAGGTACCATGCAAGGCGCTGGCCCGCTCACTGGGAGCGATTTGGGGTTCAGTGTCTTGCCCAAGGACACCTCGACACGTGGCCAATCAGAGATTGAATCTCTGAACCGGCAACTTTGCGATCATTAGACGCCGGCTCTACTTCCTGAGCCACAGCCGCCCCATACTGTAAAATCTTATTTCACTTAAGAATGGCATCACAGAACAAGGCATCACATTACTGCAGTTAGGATTTTAGATAACAACATACAGGCATATATTATATTATTAAATATTATTTATTATAGATATTTTATTTTTATTTTATAGAAGTGACCTAACCCTAACCCTAACCCTAAATCCTTAACAGAGAACAGGTCAGAGGCCAAACTGAAGACCTCCACCATGGAGAAGACATGGGAGGCTGCTGCTGCCAGGGACATCAGTGGGCTGATGGAGAATGCAACTGCCTCTTTTCTCTCCCAGTCTGGAGAGGAAGTGCCTAAAAATTATGTTCTCTCTGCCATCACCAAGGCCATGGCCCAAAATAATTAAGACAACAAAATTCTGTTATGAAAATATAAAATCAGTCCCCTACAAATGAGCCACGATCACAATAACATTACTGTTTTCCTGTGTAAGACACTACAGGAAATAATGTGTTGCTGTTCCTACTCTTAGACTGCTCTCCTCTGTTTGTTTACAGCCCTCAGAGCTCATGGCTATTGATTCCAGTGGTACGTTACTTTTACTGTTAATTTTCTAAAATCGCAACGAGTTAACATCATAAAACAAAAACCCTCACACCAATCATTGTGTCTAAAGTAACAGTTGCATTAATCATTTAATAAATGGAAGAACACTCAAGTATCTTGTCCTTCCTTCACAGAGGATAAAGCCACCAAACTGAAGACGAAGAAGAAGAAGGGAGGAGTTCGGAGGTTCTTCAGCCGCGTTTTCAAAATGATTAAGTGCATAGAACAAGAAGACCACTGAGACAGCCCCCCAACACACACCCCCCCACCCAAGTTACCTCTGTAGCTCGCTTCTGATAAAAACCTCACTGAAAGGGATCTAGCTCATATAACTCAACTGGAAACTAAAGCCTGCACCTTTTCAGTTCAACCTGTGAGGAATAGCTGGATATGTATTTGTATGTAATACCGCTTACATTCTTTGGGAAGAACCCTGATGTTACAATGCTGTTGGCTGTTCCATCTAGTTAATGTGATGTTTCTAGTGTATTCTGAGGTAATGTAACATAGTTAATGTGATGTTCCTGGTGTATTCTGAGGTAATGTAACATAGTTAATGTAATGTTCCTGGTGTATTCTGAGGTAATGTAACATAGTTAATGTGATGTTCCTGGTGTATTCTGAGGTAATGTAACATAGTTAATGTGATGTTCCTGGTGTATTCTGAGGTAATGTAACATAGTTAATGTGATGTTCCTGGTGTATTCTGAGGTAATGTAATATAGTTAATGTGATGTTCCTGGTGTATTCTGAGGTAATGTAACATAGTTAATGTGATGTTGTTGGTGTATTCTGAGGTAATGTAATATAGTTAATGTGATGTTTCTGGTGTATTCTGAGGTAATGTAACATAGTTAATGTGATGTTCCTGGTGTATTCTGAGGTAATGTAATATAGTTAATGTGATGTTGTTGGTGGTATTCTGAGGTAATGTAATATAGTTAATGTGATGTTCCTGGTGTATTCTGAGGTAATGTAATATAGTTAATGTGATGCTCCTGGTGTATTCTGAGGTAATGAAACATAGTTAATGTGATGTTCCTGGTGTATTCTGAGGTAATGTAATATAGTTAATGTGATGTTTCTGGTGTATTCTGAGGTAATGTAACATAGTTAATGTGATGTTCCTGGTGTATTCTGAGGTAATGTAACATAGTTAATGTGATGTTGTTGGTGGTATTCTGAGGTAATGTAATATAGTTAATGTGATGTTCCTGGTGTATTCTGAGGTAATGTAATATAGTTAATGTGATGTTCCTGGTGTATTCTGAGGTAATGAAACATAGTTAATGTGATGTTCCTGGTGTATTCTGAGGTAATGTAATATAGTTAATGTGATGTTCCTGGTGTATTCTGAGGTAATGTAACATAGTTGATGTGATGTTCCTGGTGTATTCTGAGGTAATGTAACATAGTTAATGTGATGTTGTTGGTGTATTCTGAGGTAATGTAATATAGTTAATGTGATGTTTCTGGTGTATTCTGAGGTAATGTAACATAGTTAATGTGATGTTCCTGGTGTATTCTGAGGTAATGTAACATAGTTAATGTGATGTTGTTGGTGGTATTCTGAGGTAATGTAATATAGTTAATGTGATGTTCCTGGTGTATTCTGAGGTAATGTAACATAGTTAATGTGATGTTGTTGGTGTATTCTGAGGTAATGTACTATAGTTAATGTGATGTTCCTGGTGTATTCTGAGGTAATGTAATATAGTTAATGTGATGTTCCTGGTGTATTCTGAGGTAATGTAACATAGTTAATGTGATGTTGTTGGTGGTATTCTGAGGTAATGTAATATAGTTAATGTGATGTTCCTGGTGTATTCTGAGGTAATGTAACATAGTTAATGTGATGTTGTTGGTGGTATTCTGAGGTAATGTAACATAGTTAATGTGATGTTGTTGGTGGTATTCTGAGGTAATGTAATATACAGGCATGATAATCGCTCACCTTTCGGCGAAATTCGCCGTTTTGAATCCAAAATAGACATCCATACGTTTTTTTTTTCCCAATCTTGTAATTCTGCATGTGACCACCACTAGAGTAAATCTAAAAGAAATCAGATATGAGCACATGGAAGCTAATTTTTCCACAAAAAAAACTTTTCGCCGGGACCGCCTAGCAGGTTCCGGGTCTCGTATCCTTCTCACCTTTTTCACCCCGACCCATTTTCATGCCTGTCACTGAAGGCATCAAAACTATGAATGAACACATGTGGAATGATGTACTTAACAAAAAAGTGTGAAATAACTCTAAATATGTCTTATATTTTAGATTCCTCAAAGTCGCCACCCTTTGCTTTTTTGTTGTTAATAAAATAAAAATATTTTGTTGTTAATAAAATATATAATAATAATATTATATATATATATAATAACATATTATTATTAACACATTATATTTAATATTATTATTATATATTTTATTAACAACAAAAAAAGCAGTGGTTGTTAGTTAGCTAGCTATGTCTTGTTTCTTGCCTCGTGCAGCACTTTGCGCCAGTATGTGGTCACGACTGTGGTCACGACATGTGCTCGTGACTGTCTTTAATTGTGTTCCAAATGTACACGTGGTAGTCATGTCAAACTGTGCTATGTTAAAATTGTAGAATGAGAAGTTTAATTTGTATGTTTCTTCCAGTTCCATTCCAGTTTTAACCCAAACCCTAAAATGACGGGTCGAGCCCAAGCAAGATCGAGGGGTCGTGCACGCGGTCAAGAGACTGGGCCACCAGGGGCGATGTCGGTGAGTTCATTAATAATCCTTATACACATCAATTACCCGATTTTTTCCACGTGCACGCACGCTCAAAACAACGACTATTGATAATTGAGGGTGCCTGTGTGTCCTCGAGTTATAACACTTCTTTTTGGAGCTGGTTCACAGTAGTCATGATCTGTCTGTCTCTGTGTCTCTGTCTCTCTCCCTGTCTGTCAATGTCTCTCTCTCCCCCCCCCCCCTCTCTCTCTCCCCCCCCCCCCTCTCTCTCCCCCCCCCCCCCCTCTCTCTCTCTCCCCCCCCCCCCTCTCTCTCTCTCCCCCCCTCTCTCTCTCTCCCCCCCCCTCTCTTTCCCCCCCACCCCCTCTCTTTCCCTCTCCCCCCCTCTCTTTCCCTCTCCCCCCCTCTCTTTCCTCTCCCCCCCCCTCCCCTCTCTTTCCCTCCCCCCCCTCTCTCTCTCCCCCCCTCCCTCTTTCTCTCCCCCCCCCCCCACTCCACCAGGTACTCCGTCACCGCCCTGGGGTGCCCAGCCACATTGGCGGTCATGTTGGGGGGCTGCCACTCCACCCACAGCTGGCCCTCCTGGGTGTACCAGCCCAACGACTCCACCGGAGGGGGCTCTAGAGCACACATAACATTAACATAAATACACACTTCACAAAGTATTATAGACAGGGGTGCACATAACTGGTGCGCCAGTGCGCATGCGTCGCCAAAATGCATGCTGCGCGGCAGATCAGCGGCATGAACGCGCTCTTGCGCACCAACAGCTGGAAGCGCTGGGAGAGGAATTTACTTCCTCAAAATCCAACTGCATCACTGCAAGCCCCACTAAGTAACTATTTGCCGTCCCCTCAGCCGAAGGCCCGACGAGTAATCCATCACAACAGTCGACTGACGACGACCACGGCGACTCCCCTCACGAAAACATTCGGAAAATATCGTAACTCGTACTTTCATTCCGCGTATCGCGTATCGCACGGTTATCACGCCGCACGTGAAAATTCAGTCCCGAACGACTCGTCGCTAAAAGGAAAAACAACACCAAGGGACTTCACGTTTCTTTTCTCTGAAGCTTTCAAACGTTCAGACGTTTGTTTTACAGCTTCATTATCGCACCTCGACCCCTGACCCAGGGAATATGGTTGGGAATTCTATTAGAAGAAGAAAAAAAAAGACTTTGTTGCACAATCAAAATAATGAGCTATTTAAAGTGATAGCCTACAACATCCTCTACCATGGTTGAAATTGAGGACAGTGATAACAGCAGTCAAGAGAGCAGTGATGATGATGATTAAGCTTGTAGCATAAGTAAATGCTTAGGCTGTAACTTTTTGTTGAAAAGTTTATTTCAGTGTTTACAGAACAGAGCAGTGCTTAAAGAGATATCCGTTTATTTCAGTGTGTTTAAAGAACAGACATTCAGTTAGTGCTTAAAGAGATGTCAGTTGATTTCATTGTGTTTAAAGGAGTCTGACAGACTTTCATGCTTAAAGAGCAGTCATTTGATTTTGCATTTGTTTCTTTTGTTTTGCACACAATCATTTGTTCGTTCATCTTTATTTATGAATAAATGTCGTTTTGCTAATATAAGTTATCCATGCATCCCTTTTTTTATCCATCCTGTGGGACGGGTCGTGACTCGCGAGCTCGGGGAGCACCAAGCAGCATCCCTAGGTGCTCCTCTGAGCACTGGCCCCAAAAAGTTATGTGCACCCCTGATAATAATAATAATGTTACATTTGTATAGTGCTTTGGACTCAAAAAATGTGTATAGTGCTTTGGACTCAAAAAATATTAACATAAAAATATAGAGGACAGTCATAGAACATACATACAATGACTCTTCAAATATGATCTACAGAAATGTGTCTTGTTTGTTAAAATCTATTCAACATTGAAACAAGATCCAGTGATCAACTGCCAACTAGACAATAAAGACTTTACCCAGACTTGAAAACAGTTGTGTAGCAATTGGGGGATCATGTGTAGATGAGGATTCTTCTCATTCTTCACTATTAACCAAACATGGATTAAAATCTACTATCATACCTGTGTTGTATGTAATGTGTCAGTGTTTCTTTCCCTACCTTAGACATCAGTTGTATTCTCCGTTCAGCTTGCCCCTGGACAGGCATGACCACCCTCCACAGATCAGGCTTACTGGAGGGCTCTAGAGGAGAGAGGACAGAGGAGACGTCACATATCTCACCAATGACAGATATCACGGTACAGTTCTACCACACATACTGATACAATGAACTAGACACTAATCTGATCAAGATATCAAGATTCCCCTTCCTCTCACGCGACATCCTTCCATTGCTCTCTGGGAATCACTGGCACTGAAATCACGTATTCCCTCACTGATGCTACGTAGCACTAAGCTAACGTTTTCTCCCGAGCCTTCGCCTGAGCCTTGAGCGTCATCCATCTCCGTAGAATTCTTTATTTGTTGCTCATCACATTTCTTTTGTCCTCTAGTTTTCTTTCCCCCACTCATTCCAATATATTTTATAACGATTTGTATTAAAGTTTATGAATTAAGGGGGTTAGTTTTATCTGGCTATTGGGAGCTCAAAATTAAGCAGCCATCTTGCACGTTTCGCCACCGGAAGTCTGCAAACTTCCCTTTTAATGGTTGTGGTGACTGGCTCTTACACTCACCGGCCTCAGGGGTCCTGGCGGTGGTGTTACTGCTCCAGTCGCTCCAGTAGCCGTAGTCCTTGTCATGAATGCAGCGCACCTGAACCACATACACGGTGTCAGGCCTCAGGCTCTGCAGCCGGAACGTCTCCATGTACTTCTCAGTATCTGCCCGGGGCACCTGGGGGAGGGGGGGTCGCAGCACATTAGACACCAGGACACACAGCACAACAGAACATCCAAGACCACCATTACAATGATCTATAGAGACAATCAAAGTGACTTTGAAAACGGCAGAACAGATTGCTTCCCAATTGACCAAATAGCCGGTGAGAATAGTACATACATGTATTATATAAACCTGTAAAATTCATATTTACCTCGGTCCACTCTCCAGCGGTGGCCTTGCAGTAGCGGATGTTGTACTTCAGTATGCCGTATGTTTTGTGGATAGGGTGGGTCCAGTTCACGATGAGAGATCTGGCAAATTGCTTCTCCGAGATGTTTCTGACTTTGGAGGGGGGGTTTGTTTTCACTGCAAAACAGGAAAGACATATAGATCATTACACTATAGACAGTGCTCTGCGGAAGTAATGGGACAGTGAAGCATTTTATCTTCTTTTGGCTCTACACTCGAAAAGACATAGTTCCCCTATCAATCTTTTTTTTTGTGTGTAACCAAAACCTTTGGAATCTTTCTATATACAGTATATTGTACTATGATCCCTCTTCTCTATATCTCTCTCTGTCATTCCGTCAAGACTGTAATAAGGATTAGACTTCCCTCTCTCCTTTAAACATTTTTTAACAAATCATCATGATGAGACTGAGGTCCATTGGTGTCCACCTACCCAGCTCCTCTGCCGATATGTTCAGGACATCAGACTGGACCTGCCCCAGTCCGTTCTCTACCTTCACCCACACGTCCAGTTCCATGAACATAGGGAACGTTTCAAAGAAGATGACGCCACTGCTCCTCTGTGCCTTACTTATGAATGTCTTGTTGGAATCCCTGCAGGGAAATATAAACTCATCCTGAGTTGATTCTCCTTATTTTTCCACCAGTCCGATGTACATTAGTCGATGGCTAATATGATCCAGTTTGTTTGGAAGGGAAACTAAAAGCTGCCACTGTTTAAGACGCTTGATCACAACTGGAGCCAGATTAACTGATTGCTGAGAGCACTTGAAAACAAATACATGTATACAAGTCCCTATAGACAGTCTACCCACACCCTTTTAAACATTTTCACCTTTTGTTGCCCCAGAGCCTGGAATTTGAATATATTCGAGAGTCCACCAACTCAAATTGCTGATTTCAGTTGCACACTATCTGTAGTTAACAACAAATTGCTGATGTCCTCATAATCAATACAATGTTATAAAAACAGAATTATCTTAATATAATAATAATGTAATATTATTCATTATCATACATGGAGGTCAAAATCAGAGGACGGGCTCGTTGTAATGCATGGAATGGAATGAGATATCCATCGCAATGAGCACCTCCTCCGGTTTCTACCTCCACCAGCCTCCCCTGACCCAAACACCACAATGCGTATCCACAGAGCCAGTGACTTACACTATGGTGGTCAACAGAGTGTAGGTAGTGGGCACCTCCTCTACTCCCCCAGGCAGCTCCTGCCTCCTCCCGGCATCCCAGAAGCAGGATACGTTAGAGGAGATCTGGGAGCCGGACTGGACGGCCATGCAGGACAGTCGCTCCGGCTTCACAGGAGCATCTGACCAGGACCAGAGGATGGAACACAATCAACTCTGGTCTATGGTTCGGTGTTCATATTGTTTGTATTTATTGTTTATATTGTTTAGTATTGTTCTTGTGCCTTGGAGACAATAGTTTTGTAAAAATCCCTATCCAAATCAATTTGATTGATTGACTGTCATTATATAAAAAGAAGTAATGTGTTGCTATGGATCTTCAGGGTGACAAAATAAACAATGTTTCCTTGAAAGTAAATATTTTCATATGTTATTATATCATAACATTTCTATAAGTAAAATAGTGATATTTATGAAAATTAAAGTGTGAAGGAAACACAATTTCCTGGACATGGAGCCTATTGTAGCATTGTAGGCCTACTTACACCCCTTCTTCATAATGATCCCGTGGATTTGCAGTTTGTTGTTTCCCGTACTCCGATGGTTATTAAATTATTTAGTCATTCAAAGGCAATATTAAAAAATGGGTTTTCAGTCTTGACTTGAACATATTTGCAGCCTCACCAAATCTGTGGTACACATTGGGCTGATATGCTAGCAAAAGGTCTTTCAGATAGGTGCTGTGCCAGTGAGAGCTTTATAAACAAGCAGAAGGATTTTGAAATCTATTCTGAACTTAACAGGAAGCCAGTGTAGAGTTTCTAAAATAGGAGTTATATGAAAAAAAGCACATGATATGGTAGGATAGATAGAACTAAAGGCATATGGATCACCTGCCACCAACTGCTCTCATACGTTAAACAATACGTGTACAATAGCGTGTACTGCAGGTCAGATGAGGTACAGTAGATGAGGTTACCTTCCCTCTTCCAATGATGTCCAGCAGTCTCCCCGGAGTTCCACAGAGCACGTTGCAGCCCTTCAGCACCTCTCTTATGGCGTAGCCGGTGCTAATGCCCCCATAGACCACTACAGGGCGCACACACGTCCTGCAGAGGAGAGGGACAATGTTGTCACATCATGTTTAGTTCCTTTGGGCAAAACAACATTCACGCTTTGCTGAAAATCTGGCATTCATCCTAGAACTGGGGAATGTTCGGGACACTTTCTAAAACTCCTTAATGTTTTATAACACATTCTAGAAGGGCTGCCTTCCTCACCCGAAGGCGAACTTCCTGGCCTCCAGGTAGATCTGGTTGATGAGCTCCCTCGTGGGAGCCACGGTGATGGCCTCTGGTTCCTGCACCTCGCTGAACCTGCTGGCTGCCACACCGTCCGCCATCAGCTTCTGCAGGATGGGCAGCAGGAACGCAGCCTGGGGAGCGGTTTACAGCAAAACAATCATTAGTCCCTTACAGATTGTTGTTGTCAATTGTATTAATTGATTTGTCTGCACAAAGAGAGAAAATAAAGGCAATTGTGCAGGGTGCACTTGAATTCAAAACATGTTGATAAAACATGCTAGAGCCAAGTGTTGATAGAAAACAGATTAAAACTGTGTATTGATCAGTATTATGCATCCAAAAATATTGGTGGATATATATAGAACATTTTTGTGTAGATTGTAGAAGGTGACTCACTGTTTTTCCAGAGCCGGTCTGGGCACAGGCCATGAGGTCTCTGCCGGCTAAGATGATGGGGATGCCATGCTTCTGCACCGGGGTGGGCTTCACATAGCCAGACTTGGTGACGTTCCTGTTCAGAGAATCACACAGGGCAGCCTCTTCAAATGTCTGGGGGGACAGTGTTACGGTCTCTCAATTTACCTTCAGATCATACAACAATTCACAGACAAACAAGCAAATGTAAACCATTCAAGACAATTTGTGAAAATTGGTTAAAAAAATTGCTCATCAGGTAGTGAAAGTCATCAACTGAGGCAACATGAAGACACCAGGAAGGAACTCACCAGGATGGCTTTGGGGGGGTTGCTGCCACTGACATCCACCAGGATGTTGTCATACTTGTCAAAGTTGATGCCCGTTTCAAACTGAGCGAAGACATCAGAGTCCTCTTCAGAGGGGGTGGGGGGCACATAGGTCACCCTTGGAGGTGCTAAGGAGGGAGGGGAGGCACAGGTCACCCTAGAAGGTCTTAGGGAGGCCTTAGATACTCCGAAACTCCTGCTTAGCTAGACCACCCAGGAGAGACGGTTTACAGTAGAAGAGAAAGTTTGCAATATTTAGAGCCCATGGCCATCAGGTATGAACATACTGACCATCAGCATCACCGTCTCCTCCCTCACCATCCCGGGAGCCTGATGTGGGAAACAGGTCTCAATAAGACAGCAAGAAAACCATGTTTAAGTAAGTAAGCCTTGCACACAAATAGGGCAGGAGCCCATCTCTCCTGTCAACCAGGGAAGCAGAAATCAGAGGACAGCTCATTTCAGGGTTCTCCCCAAACAATGCAAGAGTGGCCGGGCCACCTCGTCAACAAATCAAGTTATGCTTTCCACAAATCAATCATGACCATTCATTGATAAGGTAATATCTCAAAGACAGAACCTTTGGAGAACACTTCTTCGTCTCTTCCACGGTAGCCTGAGGAGAACAAAGACAAGACACACTGTAAGGAGATGGACTTGTGCGGCAAGGCAGTTTCATCCAACACTCTAACCCCATGTCCTCAGACATCAATGGAAATTCCTGGTAAAATAAAAGGTTTTAAAAAACACACAAAACGCCCACTGAATTACCTCCTCCACCGAAGCCTCCTCTTCCACCTCCATCTTCACCATCTGAAACCAGGAATTCACGTTTGAGATCACACCCATCAGCAACTCAACTAGTACATTCTTATGAGCATAGTTGGTGTTCATCTTCACAGATTAACCAAGCATCTGCGTGTGCCTGTATCAGGTGTGTGACATGTTTGTTCTTCATCAGTCATGGAGCTAACAGAACATTCTAGAAGGGGAGATCAGTGGAGGCAGAAATCAGGAGACAGGCTCATTCGGATGGAAGGAGGAATGGGGTGTTCCTCATTTCACCGTCACCAGCCTCCAGTGGTGCAGAATCAGATGTACCGCTAGAGTGGAAGCCTCCTCTGCCCCCACGACCTCCTCTGCCACCTCCAAAACCTGAGGGGAAATAGCAGAAGTGAGGAGAATTCAATGGTTTACCGCCATTACACCCCCAAGGTTCTCCCCAAACAATGTAAGAGTGGCGCTGCGCCATGGTGTGAACTTGGCAACAGAGCATGTTATCCTGCATTCAGTATATGAAAACCATCATACCTTTTTCATTGATGTTATCACCATCCCCTGTAAAACAGATATTTTTTTTGCAGCAAGTCACAAAGAAGCTTGTCAGACAATGAAAGATCAACACATTAAGAGGCACAAAGAAGGAAAAAATGATAAACTGAATATACCACTTCTGAATCCACCACTTCCGCCCCCTGTTAAGACAACAGGACATTACATTACTTCAGGGTTTAAAAGCATTCAATTGTCAAGCATTGGTTAAAATACTCAGCTCAATGAATCCACACCATACAAACTAATGCCTTTCAGGAGGCCTGTTCAGAACATTCAGATAAGAATTGTATGGTTGAGAAAATGTCTCGTAATATTGGAGAAGTTCCGTCAGACCCCAGTCAGGTCCAACCAGCAGCAGACATTCTCACCTCTTCCTCTCTCCCAACCACTATTCCAAGAGCTGCCTCCGTCACCCCCTGAAAGAAAAAAAGCCTATTTACTGAGAAAGGGTCTCAAACCGGGGGGTCATGTTATGGACTTCAATCTTTTGGGAAACAGTATGACCTCTGATATCAGTCAACACTTACCTTTGTTCCCATTCTCATCAGTGCTCCCTGTTCAGAAGAAAACAAGCATTCAGCCGGAGTAAAGCAACTTATCATAGTATCATTATCATAGTACATAAAATGGAATTTTGTTGAGTTTTACTAACTACAATTGCAACTCAAGATTGGCTTGAATTTCTTTCTGTAACTAGTCTGTTTTTCTTAATTCAAAAAACACAAAGAACAAAATGGCTTGAAACACTCTTTATATTAGGTACTGAATGTAACCACCTGAAGCAAAGCGTTTGAAGCCTCCGCCTCCTCCCCTAGCTCCTCTGCCTGTGGAAGAGTAGACAGGAGGTTCAGATCAGCATAACAGCCCATCTAGCGATCATTCATCCCAGATATTCAGATGCCTATTCAATTGGTAAACGTTTAATTTACCACCTTGGTGGAATTTACATTACCTTTTAATTGGCTCAGTGCAAACTCTACCCAACCAGCCACTGGCAGAACTTAACAACCATGCCTATAGAACTTACCACTACCACCAAAGCCTCCTCCACTGTTCCTGGACACACCGTTATCTAAACACACCAATGACATGGAATCAGCTGATCTTATACATCTAATATTCTACCTTATAAGAAGACAAACATGGAGGACGCCAAGTGGGATTCACCTAATCATTACATTTCAACTTAAATGGGGTGCCATCAGTCAGGCATTCCCAAGCATCAGTTAGCATATACCATATGAAAAAGGCACCATCCTACCATCATTCGCTCCTAGTATAGTATCCAATATACACTGCTCAAAGAAATGAATGGGGACACTTCGAGAATATGCCTCCCCATACCATCACTGACAAACCGGTCATGCTGGATGATGTTGCAGGCAGCATAACATTCGCAACGGCGTCTCCACACTCTTTCATGTCTGTCACATGCTCAGTGTGAACCTGTTCTCATCTGTGAAGAGAACGGGGCACCAATGGCGAACCTGAAAATACTGTGATTAAGTGTTTCCTTCATTTTTTTTGAGCAGTGTACTAACTGTGGCCTTCACTGTTTCATGAGGTCATGCCACTGGGAGAGGAGATGCTTAGTCTTTAAGGTCATGTTCTCACATGAAAGTCCGAATCGAGACCCGGAGCAAGTGGATGACTTCGCAACATTGTTGCATAAATTATTTCTCTGATTTGCGTTTTCACAAGCCAATGTAAACGAAGTAACATACGCAATCGAAGTAACAGACGTGGTAGTTGTCCGTTGCCCGTTGTCCCGCTCTTATACAGATCAACACGCGTGCGCTGTTGTTTTCCTATGGACTGCCTCGAGCAGCGTTCTCACCAAAAGCGAAGCAAAGTGATGGATGCATCGTTTCTAACCGAAGCGAAACCACCCTTTTCAAGCGGAGCATCCAAGGGTTCTTTGCTGCGGGAGCGACTTCGAATGCGAGTTCTCACAGCTCCAAACACAGAGCAAAGCGAACTTTATCCTAAACTCTGTTTCAAGTGAAGCAAATGTTCTAGTGAGAACACCCCCTAAAAAAAGGAAATCATTCCTTCAGTATTCTGTGTACAAAGCCATGTCACCTGTGAACTTGTTAGCTCTGCCAGTGTGATAAGGAACCATCAGGCTATTGATTATTTGTAAATGTAAAATTATTTCTTCTTCTAGCACGACTGCCAATGGCCCCTGGCCTGAGCTGGATAACTCTTCCTGCTACAACTAGTGAATTGATGATTCACTTGCTTAGTCAAATGTATCGATTGTAAGTAATTTGGAATAAGGCGTCTGCTAAATGCCAAAAATGTAAATGTAACGTTTCATAACTTAAAATGGGTCTTTAACTTACCATTGCTGGTACTGATAGTAGCATCCTGCAAACAGAGAGTGTGATTGTGAGGGGAAAAAACTGCCTCTTCATTTTAGTATGATTCATATCAAAATGTGTTTGATGAAGTTAATGGTCAGGTGGCAAATTACCTCGTCCCATTCTTCCATGATTGGTTTTGGGATTGGCTGTAGTAAAAGAATTACAGTGTCATGGCAACAAATCTTTAGGCTTAAATGCTACTGATTGATCATCATCAGCAATTGGGGAGACAAATGCATTTGCAGCCCTCCCCCCCCCCCCCCCACTCCAGTTTGATAGGTTGGTAGCAGGGCTGGACTGGGACAAAAATTAGGCCCTGGCATTTTTGGCCCAGACAGGCCCACCCCAATCGGTCGGACCACACCCACCAGCACAAAAATACTTGCCTTATATATACTCGTCTTATATACTGTGCTGTACAGTCATATGACAAACTGTAGTATTCCCCCAAACCACTACAAAGACGACTACATACAGTAAGCAATGCTACCAGTGCAAGTAGACCAGTGTACTCAGTGATCAGATTCCAGAGCGAATTTACGAACGCAGCCTTGTTGTTCTAGAATTTTTTTTCCATTATCAACCTATCATTGCGCTTTAGAGTAAAACAAAGCACGCAACTGTTGCTTTCATGGCAACTCTACATTGTGATTTACAAGGGATATTAACTAATATTAAGTAATATTATTACTTGGTTACATTTTGCAATTGATCCGCGGTACACATGCGTGCCGAACCGTGGGGGGCGATCCGTTACACCCCTACACAGCTACCTATATTTTCCTTACCGGGTCAACGGTTACAGGCTGACTCGGCCCCGCTTCTTCTGTATCCTCTCTATCCTCTGTATCTGTACCCTGCTCCCGCTCCTCCCTGCCAGCCTCCTCTTCAACCTGTTGCTGCTGTGGTAAACTTGAGGGTGCAGCAAACATGTCCCTAATGTTTACACATTTGGCAGCATCTGCCTCGAGTTTCTTTTTGTTTTCTCCCTAAGTTTTTCCCAGCCTCCCTTCCGTTTTAGTGTGCTTTTGCGCTCCATCTCTCTTAGTATCTATCTAGTAACTATCCAGGCTAACTAAATTTATTTTGCCGGCCGGCTCGGCCCAAAACTACCGCGAAACTGAGACGGAGGTCTGGTGCTGCGTGCGTGCGTGACCCCTGACCCCCCCCCCCCTTCTCTCTGTTGATTGGGCCAGCCCAGTGTCTGTATAGAAAAGCGGCCAATGGGCCGTTGTCCCTGATTTATGGGCCGTTCAATGGTAGCTTTCGATTTATGGGCCGTTCGATGGTAGCTTTCGGCCGGGCCGGCTGGTAAAAAAAAAAAAAAAAAAAACTTTTTTATTTTTATTTTATTTTGCCGGTCGGCTCGGCCCAAAACTGCCGCGGCCCACCGGGCAAATGCCCGGTATGCCAGATGGCCAGTCCAGCCCTGGTTGGTAGCTAACAATCAATTATAGCGCGTTTTCCGAATGCGGACAATCCTGCTAATTGGAAAGAGTCAGAATTGTCCAAACGCTTGAGCAAAATCCCCGAATTAGTCCACTTACCAAACTGTTTTAGCTATACAATACATAACTAATTATGTTTAATTACCTGGCCGTATACCAACCGTTAATTACTAAAGCTTTAATTAATAGCAACTAGGTTAACGAAATGTTAACAGTAACCCAGCTAGTTCGATGATAGTGCACAGTGCACACCATAAAGCAAGATTAATTCAATAACATAATTGCAGCACGTGTAAGACATTAACACATTTATATGTAATTTGATAAAATGTCTTCCATACATTACGCAACACTTTCCGCAGTGTCTTGACGGTCTTGGATGTGGCAGCGAGCAGGCTGAGAAAGTCAGAAAGACAGAATCGTCCACGACCAGGAATAACAGGGAAGGAATCACGTGTTCACTCCGTTAAGACGTGAGATAGTTCAACAGTTTACAACCAAATTAAAGTTTGCCCATATACATGCACCTTAATTTATGGATAGGCTACCTATATTCTATCTTGTATTTTGTTAACTGTTGCTGTGCAACACATTGTCTCTTAATTTAGTTATCTGAAAATAGCATCTATAGAGTCCATAATTAGCCTATTTACTGTGTCTTTGATGAGCGATGATCTGGTGGCGTCTTAATAAACTGGTTCAAGATCAGTTCGGTTGGTTGTTTGATTTGTGGTGGTTAGATTCATGCCTGAGGCAAGCCACCACTTACTCATCTCTCACACCTGCCACTGACTACGCAATTGACTCATTAAGTAGCACAGTCAAGTAGTTCTGAAACAGTTTACTGAAGAAAAAAAAATAATCAAAGTATGAAGTTGAGCTAAAAGACACAGTAAATGATAGGCTCCTTATGGACTCCATAGCTGCTATTTTCAGATAAATATTCAGAGACAATGTGTTGCACAGCAGTTAATAAAAATACAAGATATACCGGTAATATAGGTATCCATGAATTAAGGTGCATGTATATGGGCAAAACTTAAATGTTGTTGTAAACTGTTGAACTATCTCACATGTTCAATGATAACGGAGTTAATTGCGTGTTTTTTTCAGAAGTGCAAATTACACGGGTCCTGTTTCCTCTCACGTGACTCCTTCCCGCTCCGGTCCTAGACACACCAACTCCACAGACGTCGAGTCTTTCTTTTCTCTCCGACCATCGACCTGTTCGCTGCTCACCGCCCAGACCGACGAGAGTCTTAAATTGAACTGCCAGGCCCAAGACACCGCGGAAAGCCTTCCACAATGTATGGAAGACATTTTAATATCTTATCAATTTAACATATGAATGTGTTAATATCTCACGTGCTGCAATTATGTTATTGAGTTAATCTTGCTTTAAACGGTGTGTGCACTGTCATTGAACTAGCTGTGTTAGCGTTAGCATTTCGTTAGCTTAGTTGCTATTCATTAGAGCTTTCGTCATTGACGGCTGGTATACGGTCATTAAATATAGGTCATATATTACATATAGGTCATTAAACATAACTAGTTATGTATGTTATAGGTAAAACAGTTCGTCAAGTGGACTTATTAGGTAGTTGGACAATTCGGACTCTTTCCAATTAGATGCTAGCTAAGGGTCAACGTGTTAGCGTTAGCATTTCGTTAGCTTAGTTGCTATTCATTAGAGCTTTCGTCATTGACGGCTGGTATACGGTCATTAAACATAACTAGTTATGTATGTTATAGGTAAAACAGTTCGTCAAGTGGACTTATTCGGTAGTTGGACAATTCGGACTCTTTCCAATTAGATGCTAGCTAAGGGTCAATCGTCCGCATTCGGAAAACGCGCTATAATTGATTGTAAGCTACCAAGCTATCACATCTAGCTAGTTATGTATAAAATATATTCCAAATGCTGCACTATGACAATAATGTAGCCGTGAAACCAATCTACATTCTACAGCTATTCAACCCCCCATGAACCCTGACCCCCAGGTGGGCTGTCCGCCATGTCCATTATCAGTACACGCGGTGGACATGTTTTGCGTAGGGGGGGAGGGGGGTTACAGTGATGAACTGTTAATCAGTATTTAGCCTGTATGGTTATGTATGTGTGTGTGTATATATATATATAGGGTTCGACAATATCGATTTACTGTATATGCCGGTATGTTTTTCTGGCAGTTGCGCGTTGTAAAAACTCAAGTCAAACTCTGCTGTGTAGTATTCGACAGAGATGTAGAAACGTAGATGACTCATGAAGATGTTATAGCTAGCTATCTACAATTTATCATCAAAATAATGAACAGCAAGCTAGATCCAAAACTAGTGCCGGTGGAGAAGGGCAAGTGTGACATTGGACAGACTACCAAAGCAGAAAAATAAAGTATCTGGTTTTTCAAATGGCGTCTTTGGCAGTCAACGTTACTAATTTATAAGACGCCAAATGGCGTCTTTGGCAGTCAATGAGTTAATAATCCTTATACACATCAATTACCCGATTTTTTCCGCGTGCAGCTCAAAACAACGACTATTGATAATTGAGGGTGCCTGTGTGTCCTCGAGTTATAACACTTCTTTTTGGAGCTGGTTCACAGTAGTCATCAGTGTTTCCTCCAGGAATTTTTACAATGGTGGCGGGTAGCGTTGACCGCGCGTAATTTCAGCCAAAACTCGAGGATGGCCCAAAAAAATAAAATGTTTTCCCGTACTTCTCCTGTGTGTCTCTTATTGTCTGTGTCTGCATGTTTTTCCAGCATGTAATTCCGTTGTCAATAAAAAATTCGTCTCCCCTTCTTTTCATTATCATTATGGAGGCTTTATGGTTGTTGTAACTATTATGGGAAGCGGTTGACACAGTAGCCGCTTTTCGTGTACGCTGCAGTGGATCCCTTCACAACGCAGAAGAAAGAGGAGAGAGAAAACATTGTCAATGTGCAGGGAAGAATCATGTATCAGCAGGGTTCAACAGTAACGCTTGCCTGGGGCAAGTAAAAAAATTCGCCGGGTTTGTTTGCGCGAGCCCGAAGACGCTGCTGGATCCTGGATCTGTTTACCTGTGTGCAGGAAGAAAAACAGACGGAGCAGGCGCCAGACCAGACTAGATGATTGTGGAGTGAAGAGATTATTAAAGCGTACGCGATGCGACGGGTGATCGACAAGCACGTACACTTTCATAATATCTTCACTCCACGATCATCTAGTCTGGTCTGGCGCCTGCTCCGTGTTCTTCCTGCACACCGATGCACAGATCCAGGATCCAGCACCGTCGTCGCGCATATTGTAACATTTGAAGTAGTTTGTAGACTACACGCAGCCTGGATGTATTCGACCAGTCACAAAACAGTTTTGCAAGCGCGTCGCTTCGCGCTTGTGGGTGTGTCTAGCGATGTGAAGGTCTGAAAAGCGGCCTAAATTTTTTTTTTTTTTTTTTGAGAAATCTGAATGGTGGCGGAGGAAATTCCATCGTGGCGGTCCGCCACGATGAAATGCATGTAGAGGAAACACTGGTCATGATCTGTCTGTCTCTGTGTCTCTGTCTCTCTCCCTGTCTGTCAATGTCTCTCTCCCCCCCCCCCTCTCTCTCCCCCCCCCCTCTCTCTCTCCCCCCCCTCTCTCTCTCTCTTTCCCCCCCCCCCCCTCTTTCCCCCCCCCCTCTCTTTTCTTCTCCCCCCTCTCTTTCTCTCCCCCCCTCCCTCTTTCTCTCCCCTCCCCCCCCCCTCTCTCTCTCTCTCAGATGAGCTCCGTGCGGGGGAGAACAGTGACGTGGAGGCCACAGCCCTGGCAGGATGGGGACGGCGGGGAGCCCCTCTCTGACAGCGATTCAGAGGAGGAGGACTTCCCAGATGACAGCACCACCCCGCTGGGGGACTACGTCACACACGGTGAGATGCCGGATAGTGAGTTGGACTGGTGGTCGGTCGGAAGGTTGTGAGTTAAAATCCCGCCTGAAACAGAATAGAATAGAATAGAATAGACTTTATTGTCCTTGTACAGTTGCCTATACAATGAAATTGTAGTGGTTCTTCTGAAGGTGCAAAAACAGAAAGACATATTCACAAACATATACACATAACATATCACAAATATTACACACTAGACAAATTAAAAAGCGAAAATGCTATAAAACAAGCTAAGAGACAATGAGGTCCGTGGTGTCAAGTGCAAATAAAGACAACAATCTTAAGAAAATAAAAACAACTATAAAAGCAAGCTAAAAGACATGAGGTCAGTGGCGTTATAATAATACTGTAAAAAGATATAAATGTTAGATAGAAAACCGTTTTCTTCGATTGAAAACAAGAATAATTTGAGAATGGTAGAAGGAAGGTAGCTTTAGCAGCAGACAAAGAGGATGAGAAGTTGGAAAAGAGGGAGGGATGAAAGGTTAAAGGTCATCACCAGGAAAGCCAGTTTTTCTCCATTTCTTCTCAGCTGAATGTGAAATGTCGCTGCCTGTTTATAAGATTACAGAGACTCAGACAGCGACAAGGAATGGAGAGAGATGGTCGACAGAGCTGCCCTGAAGTTAGTGGACAAAAACAGTTTTTTTTGCTGAGGATACAAAGTGATAGAACTGCTTCTAATGAAGCTATGTACACCACTAAAGGTAGGGTATAAAGGTAGGGTTTGGGGAGGGTAAGGTTAAGCTGGTCCTATATCAGTGTATGTGGGCAACTTCACCCTGTAGCATAAGGTGGAGGGGAATGTCCAATGTCTCTGTCTCCCTCCCCCCCTCTCTCTTCCCCTCTCTCTTCCTCTATTTCTCTCCCTCCCTCTTTCTCTCTCCCTCTTTCTCTCTCTCCCTCCCTCTCTTTCTCTCTCCCTCCCTCCCTGCAACATAATTATGCTTTAAACACGAAGCGTGTAGTGTTAACTAAATGTTATTTATCATATGGTCTCATTCAATTATTACTAATTGATCATGGCCATTTAGCACATTTAAAGCTTAAACGTTTTAGGGGCACTTAGGTGGCGTAGCGGGTTAAGCGTTGACCATGTAACCGCAGGGTCCCTGGTTCGATTCCGGCCGGGGACATATCCTGCATGTCATCCCTCCTCTCTCTCTCACCCATCCTTCCTGTCTAAATCTCTACTGTATCTGTCAATAAAATGAAAATATGAGTGGGACTGCCCCACTCAGGAAAAGAAAAAAAAACGTTAAAGCTTAAACGTTTTAAAGTTCAAATGTATTTATTTATTTATTGTATTCCAACCTCTATCTGCCTTGACTCAGACTTCCTGTCTCTGACTTCCTGACTCAGACTTCCTGTCTCTATCTGCCTTGACTTCCTGTCTCTCTTCCTCAGGGTTGAAGCAGCTCCTGGACGCTCAGCAGCTGTGTGACGTGACGCTGCTGGTGGAGGGGAAGAGGCTGATGTGTCACAGGTAGGCTAACGACTACCATGATATACGCACGGCTAAATGGAATGTTGACACATCTTTTCATATTACAGCTAGGGAGTGTATATATAACGTCACTCTGCTTCGCAGAGTGCCTAACCACCCCACTAGCTGTGCCGATATCCACGACATACCACGCCTTCTGGTTCCATAACGCTTAAATCTCTCATATCTTCTAGTAGAACCACTGTGCAGAGCAGACCTCCAACGGTGCACATTATCAGGCAGAAAGGAATGTCACACAAATTCTAATAGGCTCATGACTCATCTCTTCTTCTTTTTTTCTGAGTGGGGCAGTCCCACTCATATTTTTCATTTTATTGGACAGATACAGTGAAGACAGACAGGAAAGTAAGGAGAGGAAGGGAGAGAGAGAGAGGGCATGGGCCGGATTCTAACCCATGCCGACATGGGCATATGTGTGCACTGTAGACCGTGGTGCTAGACCACTGGACCACCCCAGGCCATGGTGCTAGACCACTGGACCACCCCAGGCCATGGTGCTAGACCACTGGACCACCCCAGGCCATGGTGCTAGACCACTAGATCACCCCAGGCCATGGTGCTAGACCACTGGACCACCCCAGGCCATGGTGCTAGACCACTGGACCACCCCAGGCCATGGTGCTAGACCACTGGACCACCCCAGGCCATGGTGCTAGACCACTGGACCACCCCAGGCCATGGTGCTAGACCACTGGACCACCCCAGGCCATGGTGCTAGACCACTGGACCACCCCAGGCCATGGTGCTAGACCACTGGACCACCCCAGGCCATGGTGCTAGACCACTGGATCACCCCAGGCCATGGTGCTAGACCACTGGACCACCCCAGGCCATGGTGCTAGACCACTGGATCACCCCAGGCCATGGTGCTAGACCACTGGACCACCCCAGGCCATGGTGCTAGACCACTGGACCCCACCAGGCCATGGTGCTAGACCACTGGACCACCCCAGGCCATGGTGCTAGACCACTGGACCACCCCAGGCCATGGTGCTAGACCACTAGATCACCCCAGGCCATGGTGCTAGACCACTGGACCACCCCAGGCCATGGTGCTAGACCACTGGACCACCCCAGGCCATGGTGCTAGACCACTGGACCACCCCAGGCCATGGTGCTAGACCACTGGACCACCCCAGGCCTCCTCTCATATTTTCTAGTAGAACCACTGTGCAGAGCAGACCTCCAACAGTGCACATTATCAGGCACAAAGGAATGTCACACATATTCCTACTAAAGATAGGCTTGAATACTGTCTCACTTGAATGGATGCGTTGGTGTACTCGATCACTAAAATAGTACATGACATTTTAAAATACCACAATTAGTGGTGTGAACTGACAAAAAACCTGACAAAGATGCAACTGTAAGTATTTGTGCTGTTCGAGGCTGGCAGCCCGGCCCGGCATGTGGTGATTAGGTTTTCTAGCATTAATCTCTGTTATATAATTGGTTGATGACAACAAGCATTGTGATTGGCCAAGAGCTGTTAGAAGCTGTGATTTAATAACAATAATGTCATGGTTAAATCACATAATCTGATATTTCTATGCCGCAGTAGAGTTGTGTATCAGGTTTATTAGGAACACCAGTACATCTTGTTATTCATTCAGATGGTGTGGGGAATGTTTTCTTGGCACACTTTGGGCCTGTTAATACCAATCAATCATCGTTTGAATGCCACAGCCTATTTGAATATTGTTGCTGCTTTTCAAAATCACATCAGGATAAGATAGTATGAAGCTATTTTGCAGAGAGTTTTCTCTCTCTCACCCATCCTTCTTGTCATATCTCTACTGTCTCTATCCTCCTCTTTCTCTCTCACCCATCCTTCCTGTCACATCTCTACTGTCTCTATCCTCCTCTCTCTCTCTCTCTCTTTCACCCACCCTTCCTGTCATATCTCTACTGTCTCTATCCTCCTCTCTCTCTCTCACCCATCCTTCCTTTCACATCTCTACTGTCTCTATCCTCCTCTCTCTCTCTCTCCCTCTCTCTCTCACCCATCCTTCCTTCCTGTCACATCTCTACTGTCTCTATCCTCCTCTCTCTCTCTCTCTCTCTCTCTCTCTTTTTCACCCATCCTTCCTGTCACATCTCTACTGTCTCTATCACAATTTAAAAAATGAGATAAAATAAAAAGCCCCATATCAATCACAATAATGATTTTCCCATCTCCTTTCAGAGTCCTGTTGGCAGCGGTGAGCCCGTACTTCCGGGCCATGTTCACCAGCCCCCTGGTGGAGTCCCGCCTCAATGAGATCCGATTGGAGGAGGTGACCCCGTCCGTCATGGAGACCGTCATCCAGTTCGTCTACACCGGGGAGGCGGGGCTCTGCCTGGACACGGCAGAGGACCTGTTCGTGGCGGCCAATCGGCTTCAAGTGATGCCTCTCCAGGACCGTTGCTCTAGGTAACCGTAGTCATAGTTACTGGGTTGCGTTGGGTTACTGGGTTGCGTAACCTATTGTATATGTGACACGTGACTCTAATGCTTTGGTCCTCATCGGGACATCGAAGTTCGGTGTTAGCAGGTTCACAAAACAAGCTGTGTTAGTTGACTAGCAATGTGTCGTTGATTTTCAACAACGTGTAAATGTCTTCACATTTTTCAAAACAAAAGTCTGATCATTACATCGGATCCCGACATGAGGACCAAAGCATTAGAACGTGTCATGAATTGGAATTTCTCCAAAATACAGTTGGCACTTAGGAAATAATTTAGCTGTTAGAAGACTTATTTACAAAACCCCCCCAAAAAGTGAAGTGAAGAACAGATAATCTAAATCACTTTATTTTCTGAGTGGGGGCAGTCCCACTCATATTTTTCTTTTTATTATGATAGAGATAGTGCAGATATGACAGGAAGGATGGGTGAGAGAGAGAGAAGGGATGACATGCAGGATATGTCCACGGCCGGAATCGAACCGGGAACCCTGCGGTTACCCCAACTAAGCACCCCATCTAAATCACTTTCTGTGTGTGTGTCTGTTCCAGGTTCCTGTTTGAACACCTCTCTGTGGACAACTGCCTGGGCATGTACTCCCTGGCCCGCTCCCACCACGACCAGCTGCTCCTCCGGGCCTCCCTGCGCCTGGTGGCCCAACACTTCCCCCGCGTGGCCCGGCAGAAGGACTTCCTCCTGCTGGACCCGGGCACCCTGGGAAGCCTGCTGGGGTCCGACCGCCTGGGCGTGGGCTCGGAGGGGGAGGTCTACGACGCTGCGCGCCGCTGGGCCGAACACCGGCCTCTAGAGCGCTACGCCCACATGCCGGCCCTCCTCCACCACCTCCGCCCGGGCCTGCTGTCTTCGGAGGAGAGCCGGCGTCTCTCCCAGGAGCTGGGCCCCGCGGGGGCGGTGGGCGGGGAGGGTCTCGGGGGTCCGCTGAGGCCCAGGGAGGGGATGTTCGAGAAGAAGATCGTCTGCGTGGACCTGAAGCACAGAGAGGACGAGTCTCTGACGGAGAGGGAGGTGGATTGCTTCGACCCGCGCACGGGGACGTGGGAGAAGCTGGCGGCCCTGGGGTCCCTGCAGTGCCGGGGGTGCACGGCGGTCGGGGGGCGCCTCTTCGTGGCCGGCGGGATCCTCCGGGGGGGGTCGGTGTCGTCGCTGGTGCACGAGTACGACGCCGTGCTGGACCGCTGGCTCGAGCGGCCGTCCATGGCTCAGCCCCGGGCCATGCTGGGGCTGCTGGGGTGCGGGGAGTCCCTCTACGCCCTGGGCGGCTGCAACCGGGCGGCGCTGCTGGACACGTGCGAGACCCTGGACCTGGCCTCGCTGCGCTGGAGCCCCGGACCGCGCTTGCCCTTACCGCTGCGCTCCTTCGCCTGCGCCGCCCTGCGCGGACGCCTCTACCTGCTCGGCGGGACCACGCTGGAGCAGAACCGCGCCGTGGTGCACTCGGGCGTGCTGGTCTACCACACGGCCACCGAGTCCTGGAGCCGCGTGCGCTCGGGCGCCACGTGCCTGGCGGGCGGCGTGGCGGTGCGGGGAGGGGTCTGCGCGTTCGGGGGCTACATGAGGGACGCCACAAATTTCATAGACGGGAACTACACGCATCTGGAGCCGTTGGACGCCACCGGGCGGGTGCTGTTCTTGGGGCGGGGGAGGGGGTGGGGGGGGGGCGTGTTCCCGGGGCTCCCCAAGCGGATCGCGGCCGGGGGGGTGGCCCGGTGGAACAAGACGATCTACGTTCTGGGCGGGGAGGACGGCTCGCGGTTCTTCAAGAGCATATACTGCTGGAAGCCCGGCTGGAGTGGCTGGGTGCAGAGGCGGGAAAAACTGCCGGAGAGGGGGGGGGTCAGCCAGTTTGGATGTGCCACTCTTAAGTTCCCCAAGAAGCACATCCTGTCACGACTGAGACTGGCCCGGGAGGACTGTAAACCTGAGGAGGAATGAGGATGAGGACGCGTAGCCTCGCCTGCTGCGGAACGAACTAAACGACCCGTTAGGATTTCAACCACCCCACCCCGTAGGCCCTGAGGAGGTGCTGTCTGTCACACACTCACTGTCATATAGGGTGCGTTCATAAATACGCCCTGTGCTCTCTGTCCGTTCGGAAATTAACTGATTTCAGTTTAAGAACCAGAGCAGATTTCCAGAGCGTATTTACGAACGCACCCATAGTCAACCACCTCACCTCCACAACCACATGACCTCCACAACCACCTCACCTCCACAACCACCTGACCTCCACAACCATTTCACCCCACAACCACCTCACCTCCACAACCACCTCACCTCCACAACCATTTCACCCCACAACCACCCTGTCCGTCCCACCCATAGGCCCTGAGGATGTGGTGTCTTTCGCCCTCCGGGGGGTGAGCCTGCAACACACCGAGCCCCACCTCCACCTGCCAGGTTATGCCTACAGACCAGCGCGCCACCACGTCCACCCGGTCCCCTGGGTCCCCCGTGTCGGCTGCATCGTGGACGGCCAGATTTTAGTTTTTTGGTTGTTTCTCTTGTTGTTTCTCTTGTTGTTTCTCTTCTGCTTGTTGGTAGTGATGATAATGGTAGTGTTTACAGTTTGTTATGTTGTTATATTCCCCGGAATCAATAAATACACCCAGCTTTGGGTTTTACTCTCCATCTGCCTCTTGTGTTCTGCACTAGTCTGGTTGTCACAAATAAAGAGAGTTGACTCAGTAGTAAGAGGGCATTGGCTGGCAACCATAGGTAACATATGTATATGTAGTTTTACTGTCTAAACTTCCTTCCATTATCCTTATCAGCCAACATAGTGAATTAAAATCATATCTTTCATACAAGCACAACATTGACTTCAGAACATCAATTTCTGGGGAAAAGTAACCACACATTTCACTTTCCCCTTTGAACATCCAGAGGAAATTAGATGCAGTATGTCCATCCAGAATCCATGTTCAGCTCTGTTATGTGCATTTCCCATTGATCTTGGCTACAGTACATAAAAACAAATGATGTTGATGAGACGGACCAGAGAGGGACTACGGAATGCAATCATAAGCAGCATCAAAATATGTCTTCTATCTAGTTTAATGCTACTGTACATTAGGGCTGCCACGATTAGTCGACTAGTCGCGACGACGTCGATTACCAAAATCGTCGCCGACATATTTGGTAATCGACGTCGTCGCATGTTTTTGGGGAGCTGAAATAAGCGATAAGCATTCGTTTTTCTTCCCTGAAGCTGCCACTGGCTAGCGTCTCCCAGTGTCTTTGATGTACATGCGCAGTGTCGGTCATCCGGGGCACACGTGACGTCTCCGGAAAACAAACGGAGAAATGTCTTCCCGTCCTCGTACCTCTAAAGTGTGGGGGCATTTCAACCACAACGTTGAAAAAAACTATGTAAAAGTAAAATTTGCAAAGCTGAACTCGCTTATCATGGCAGCACGTCTATGATGCGCGAGCATCTCAAAAGGAAGCAAGTTTGTGGCAGATGACGAGGAAGACGATGGCTCGTCTCGGTAAGCTAGTTAGCTTGTTATTGGCTAACGATATCGTTACGTTAAAAGCCTTCTTACATTATTTTACGTTATGTGCTGTAACGTTGTCATAAAAGCGATACTTATCAAATAGCTAAAAATGTTGTCTTAACGTTACAGTGCTAAGAAGGCGCGTTCTATGGATAGTTATCTTGTCAAGATGCCAAAGTGCACACCCCAGCAAGCCACCGTCCTGACCGGATCAATCCTGAACATGCTGGTTAACAAGGGTCTCATATCCTTAACCAGCATGTTCAGGATTGATTAGGGGCGTTTCCCCACACTATCTAAGCTGGCAAAATCTTTTCTCTGCATCCCTGCAACCTCCACCCCATCCGAGAGGATCTTCTCTGCAGCAGGGAACATCTGCTCTCAAAAGAGAGCAAGCCTCCCTCCAGAACATGTGGAAATGCTGACTTTCCTCGCTATGAATGAATAGTCCACACAGGAGAGAAACAATTTCTTTGCTCAGTCTCCTGGACTTTTCTTTGTTATGTTATTTGATTGAGACCAAACCTTTTCTCTACAAACATTTCTTTTGGTGGATAATTGCTCTTTTTTAGTTGCCTTAGTGCCTACCTCATTTTATTTTGCAGCACTACGTTTGTACTCTGTACAAGTATTATTATTTTTTTTGTATTCTTTTGGTTGCCTAGTGCCTAGCCTACCTCATTTTACTCAGCAGTTTGCACTCTCTACTACTCTTTACATTACATTACATGCAAGTGATGCCAGAAATAAATCTGCAAAGTTCATTAAAATATCTATTTTTGAGTGAACAATCATTTTAATTGTCTTTATTTTTAGTTAGCACATGCCTACAACAACAACTAACAACTTCAAGCTAAATTTAGAAGCTGATTTAGAAGATGATAGCTAAATAAGAGCGATTGAGTAATTGTGCGATAAGCTGTAATTTATGATCCGATTAGTCGACTAATCGCTAAAATAATCGGTGACTAGTCGACTATGAAAATAATCGTTTGTGGCAGCCCTACTGTACATCTTAATACATATAACAAGATTAAAAAAAATACATTCCACATAATTTGATTATTACTTTCATTTCTTAATTCGGGTAGCACAAGAAAACATTAAATTAAATATTGAGTGACAATTACTGTAATGAATACAGTATGTAATTCATCTTTAATGTGCTTTTGCATCTATTTTTGTGAATATCAACAAATGTCTTGTAGTGTTACAGTTTATCCTACTGACTTGAAGTCAGGTAGGCCTAGCTGGGGCAACATGGGTTTGTGGGAGCCACGCCTGTACTTTGCTACCAACTAGTGGACATATTTTAGATTGGAGCAAATCGCGTGTGACGAGATTATGAAAAGGGGAGGTAGAGGTCTCCCCGAAATGTCCATGGTCGTAGTGATTACTGCGCCATTATACTACCAAAATATAGTTATCTCTCCTACCCAACTGTATAGCCTAGTAAGCCTACTATACAATGAGTATATGTACAGTGTATAGTAAGACATTTGTTTTACTTCCTTTGAGTCGAAAATAATGCCTGTGTATTCAATAAATAAAATATTTATAGAATTCAGTATTCTGTGAACCAATGAATGATACGAGAATTGTATTACGTGCGCAGTAATACTCCCTACAATTAACCTGATACAATTCGTATCGCAGACAGTTGAGATTTGAAAGAAGTCACTTCTATGTAAGTACATCTAAGGCGTTCTATGAGAAAATAGAGCTAGCTACATGATGTTTATGACCTTACATGCTGCTAGATAATCACTGTAAAAGTAAGTAAAGAATATAAGCTTTTAATTGAGCCACACAAGATGGTTTGAAGTCCAGTTGCCAGTTGTGATTTTAGCGAGCTAGTTTAGACAGGCCGCCTGTTCTAACGCAATGTTTAAATTTTCAATAATATTAGCCAGTTAGTAATTAATACATCTAAAGCAATGAATTTTAACTGTAGACTACAGAAGCAACGATGACTCTATTAGCTAATTTATGAACTACAAAGTGGTTGTTAGTTAGCTAGCTAAGTCTTGTTTCTTGCCTCGTGCAGCACTTTGCGCCAGTATGTGGTCACGACTGTGGTCACGACATGTGCTCGTGACTGTCTTTAATTGTGTTCCAAATGTACACGTGGTAGTCATGTCAAACTTTGCTATGTTAAAATTGTAGAATGAGAAGTTTAATTTGTATGTTTCTTCCAGTTCCATTCCAGTTTTAACCCAAACCCTAAAATGACGGGTCGAGCCAGAGCAAGATCGAGGGGTCGTGCACGCGGTCAAGAGACTGGGCCACCAGGGGCGGTGTCGGTGAGTTCATTAATAATCCTTATACACATCAATTACCCGATTTTTTCCGCGTGCACGCGCGCTCAAAACAACGACTATTGATAATTGAGGGTGCCTGTGTGTCCTCGAGTTATAACACTTCTTTTTGGAGCTGGTTCACAGTAGTCATGATCTGTCTGTCTCTGTGTCTCTGTCTCTCTCCCTGTCTGTCAATGTCTCTCTCTCCCCCCCCCCCTCTCTCTCTCTCTCCCCCCCCCCTCTCACTCTCTCCCCCCCCTCTCTTTCCCTCTCCCCCCCTCTCTTTCCCTCTCCCCCCCTCTCTTTCCCTCTCCCCCTCCTCTCTTTCCCCCCCCCTCTCTTTCCTCCCCCCCTCTCTTTTCCTCCCCCCCCTCCCCTCTCTTTTCCTCTCCCCCCTCTCTTTCCCTCCCCCCCCTCTCTCTCTCCCCCCCTCCCTCTTTCTCTCCCCCCTCCCCCCCCCCCCTCTCTCTCTCTCTCAGATGAGCTCCGTGCGGGGGAGAACAGTGACGTGGAGGCCACAGCCCTGGCAGATGGGGGGGGCGGGGGCCCTCTCTGACAGCGATTCAGAGGAGGAGGACTTCCCAGATGACAGCACCACCCCGCTGGGGGACTACGTCACACACGGTGAGATGCCGGATAGTGAGTTGGACTGGTGGTCGGTCGGAAGGTTGTGAGTTAAAATCCCGCCTGAAACAGAATAGAATAGAATAGACTTTATTGTCCTTGTACAGTTGCCTATACAATGAAATTGTAGTGGTTCTTCTGAAGGTGCAAAAACAGAAAGACATATTCACAAACATATACACATAACATATCACAAATATTACACACTAGACAAATTAAAAAGCGAAAATGCTATAAAACAAGCTAAGAGACAATGAGGTCCGTGGTGTCAAGTGCAAATAAAGACAACAATCTTAAGAAAATAAAAACAACTATAAAAGCAAGCTAAAAGACATGAGGTCAGTGGCGTTATAATAATACTGTAAAAAGATATAAATGTTAGATAGAAAACCGTTTTCTTCGATTGAAAACAAGAATACTTTGAGAATGGTAGAAGGAAGGTAGCTTTAGCAGCAGACAAAGAGGATGAGAAGTTGGAAAAGAGGGAGGGATGAAAGGTTAAAGGTCATCACCAGGAAAGTAAGTTTTTCTCCATTTCTTCTCAGCTGAATGTGAAATGTCTCTGCCTGTTTATAAGATTACAGAGACTCAGACAGCGACAAGGAATGGAGAGAGATGGTCGACAGAGCTGCCCTGAAGTTAGTGGACAAAAACTGTTTTTTTTGCTGAGGATACAAAGTGATAGAACTGCTTCTAATGAAGCTATGTACACCACTAAAGGTAGGGTCTAAAGGTAGGGTCTAAAGGTAGGGTATAAAGGTAGGGTCTAAAGGTAGGGTCTAAAGGTAGGGTTTGGGGAGGGTTAGGTTAAGCTGGTCCTATATCAGTGTATGTGGGCAACTTCACCCTGTAGCATAAGGTGGAGGGGAATGTCCAATGTCTCTGTCTCCCTCCCCCCCTCTCTCTTCCCCTCTCTCTTCCTCTTTCTCTCTCCCTCCCTCTTTCTCTCTCCCTCTTTCTCTCTCCCTCTCTCTCCCTCCCTCTCTCTCCCTCCCTCTCTTTCTCTCTCCCTCCCTCCCTGCAACATAATTATGCTTTAAACACGAAGCGTGTAGTGTTAACTAAATGTTATTTATCATATGGTCTCATTCATTGATTACTAGCTATTACTAATTGATCATGGCCATTTAGCACATTTAAAGCTTAAACGTTTTAGGGGCACTTAGGTGGCGTAGCGGGTTAAGCGTTGACCATGTAACCGCAGGGTCCCTGGTTCGATTCCGGCCGGGGACATATCCTGCATGTCATCCCTCCTCTCTCTCTCACCCTTCCTTCCTGTCTAAATCTCTACTGTATCTGTCAATAAAATGAAAATATGAGTGGGACTGCCCCACTCAGGAAAAAAAAAAAAAAACTTTAAAGCTTAAACGTTTTAAAGTTCAAATGTATTTATTTATTTATTGTATTCCAACCTCTATCTGCCTTGACTCAGACTTCCTGTCTCTGACTTCCTGACTCAGACTTCCTGTCTCTGACTTCCTGACTCAGACTTCCTGACTCAGACTTCCTGTCTCTATCTGCCTTGACTTCCTGTCTCTCTTCCTCAGGGTTGAAGCAGCTCCTGGACGCTCAGCAGCTGTGTGACGTGACGCTGCTGGTGGAGGGGAAGAGGCTGATGTGTCACAGGTAGGCTAACGACTACCATGATATACGCACAGCTAAATGGAATGTTGACACATCTTTTCATATTACAGCTAGGGGGTGTATATATAACGTCCCACTCATATTTTTCATTTTATTGGACAGATACAGTGAAGACAGACAGGAAAGTAAGGAGAGGAAGGGAGAGAGAGAGAGGGCATGTCAGCAGGGCATGGGCCGGATTCTAACCCATGCCGACATGGGCATATGTGTGCACTGTAGACCGTGGTGCTAGACCACTGGACCACCCCAGGCCATGGTGCTAGACCACTGGACCACCCCAGGCCATGGTACTAGACCACTGGACCACCCCAGGCCATGGTGCTAGACCACTAGACCACCCCAGGCCATGGTGCTAGACCACTGGACCACCCCAGGCCATGGTGCTAGACCACTAGACCACCCCAGGCCATGGTGCTAGACCACTGGACCACCCCAGGCCATGGTGCTAGACCACTTGACCACCCCAGGCCATGGTACTAGACCACTGGACCACCCCAGGCCATGGTGCTAGACCACTAGACCACCCCAGGCCATGGTGCTAGACCACTGGACCACCCCAGGCCATGGTGCTAGACCACTAGACCACCCCAGGCCATGGTGCTAGACCACTGGACCACCCCAGGCCATGGTGCTAGACCACTGGACCACCCCAGGCCATGGTGCTAGACCACTAGACCACCCCAGGCCATGGTGCTAGACCACTGGACCACCCCAGGCCATGGTGCTAGACCACTAGACCACCCCAGGCCATGGTGCTAGACCACTGGACCACCCCAGGCCATGGTGCTAGACCACTTGACCACCCCAGGCCATGGTGCTAGACCACTGGACCACCCCAGGCCATGGTGCTAGACCACTGGACCCCCCCAGGCCATGGTGCTAGACCACTGGACCACCCCAGGCCATGGTGCTAGACCACTGGACCACCCCAGGCCATGGTGCTAGACCACTGGACCACCCCAGGCCATGGTGCTAGACCACTGGACCACCCCAGGCCATGGTGCTAGACCACTGGACCACCCCAGGCCATGGTGCTAGACCACTGGACCACCCCAGGCCATGGTGCTAGACCACTGGACCACCCCAGGCCATGGTGCTAGACCACTGGACCACCCCAGGCCTCCTCTCATATTTTCTAGTAGAACCACTGTGCAGAGCAGACCTCCAACAGTGCACATTATCAGGCACAAAGGAATGTCACACATATTCCTACTAAAGATAGGCTTGAATACTGTCTCACTTGAATGGATGCGTTGGTGTACTCGATCACTAAAATAGTACATATTAAAATACCACAATTAGTGGTATGAACTGACAAAAAACCTGACAAAGATGCAACTGTAAGTATTTGTGCTGTTTGAGGCTGGCAGCCCGGCCCGGCATGTGGTGATTAGGTTTTCTAGCATTAATCTCTGTTATATAATTGGTTGATGACAACAAGCATTGTGATTGGCCAAGAGCTGTTAGAAGCTGTGATTTAATAACAATAATGTCATGGTTAAATCACATAATCTGATATTTCTATGCCGCAGTAGAGTTGTGTATCAGGTTTATTAGGAACACCAGTACATCTTGTTATTCATTCAGATGGTGTGATGGTGTGGGGAATGTTTTCTTGGCACACTTTGGGCCTGTTAATACCAATCAATCATCGTTTGAATGCCACAGCCTATTTGTAGGGATGCTCCGATTTATCGGCCACCGCTTTAAATCGGCCGATTTCACTCCAAATGACTTGCCAGCGACCTGATGCCACCAGCCCCTGCACCGCCCCCTCCTCAGTTGGTGGATGGCCACCCCCAGTGGGCAGTAAGGAAACTCCTGAGGATTCGTCGCTGTGGCCGGGGTTTCCAGTACCTGGTTGACTGGGAGGGATATGGCCCAGAGGAACGGAGCTGGATTCCCCGGTCCCAGATCATGTCCCCAGTCCTCCTCAGGGACTTCTATCGGGCCCACCCGGATGCTCCGGGCCGGTCGCCAGGAGGCTCTCGCTCGGAGGGGGGTCCTGTTACGGCTGGGCCTCCACACACGCCCTCCCCCGCCCCCACAGCTCGAGCACCCGCCCCCACAGCTCGAGCACAGTGTGCTCTCCGCCGCAGGTGAGGCTTGTCCCCACTAATTAGATCAGGGGTCCCCAAACTTTTTTCTGTGAGGGCCACATCATTTTTCCTTTCTGTGATGGGGGGCCTGGGTTGGTCTCTAACATAAAATAATATGGAACGGAGTGGAATGGAGGCGGTTGCGCAAAGCAATTGCGCGCAGGAGAGCACTGGTGGATGCAAACAAAGTCTAAACAGTTGAATTTGGATGGAATTTATACCTATAGTGATATGTCAATGAAATATAATCAGTTTTACAGTCTGATACTTGAGGGAGGACCCTCATCATACACGGGGGGACCCATGAAGCAGGGATGTCTGGGGATCCTTAAACGAGCATCAAACACTTAATTTCTTGCATTCTGGTGAATTTAGATGCAATTTGTGCCCTTTCTGCATCAATTTATGGTGGAAATTTATTTCCAATTATTTGCGAAACAGCGCCCCCGCCACCACGTCGGTGCAATGCCGCAATTGCAGTTAGAAATTACACGTTGTTCAAAGGGCCGGTCCAAGTGTGGGGGTGGGCCGTGTCCGGCCCGCGGGCCGTAGTTTGGGGACCCCTGAATTAGATCATCAGCCAAACCAGCACACCTGTCTCCACTCCCAATCAACCCTCTGCCTACATCTACTCTGGACTTCCCTTCACTCATCGTCAGTTCTTCCCTAAGAATGGCCTGCTCACGCCAGCCACTAGCCCAGCCCGCCAGGCTGAAACCCCCGGACTCTTCATCCCTGTTTTTCCACCCCCCCTTCACTGTAAATAAATACCCTACGGGGCTTCACAGTATTCAGCCTCCATTGTCGTGTCCTTGAGCCCCCTCGCCCCCGTGTCTTAACAAGGTACACCACTGAGAACATGGTGTCTGGTTGCATCACTCTGGACCGCAATGCTCTACAGAGTGTGGTGAAGACTGCCCAGGCCAGCACCTACCCTCAAAGGCATCTACACCAACAGGTGTCTCAGGAAGACTAGCCAAATCATCAAGGACTCCAGCCATCCCAGACACAGACTCTTCCACCCGCCGTCTGGCAGATGATACCAGAGTGTCCAACCTGGCACCAAAAGGTTATTGGACAGCTTCTACCCCACGCAGCCATAAGATCATAAGACCCGCTGATCACTGACTCTCTCACACATACACATTCAAACACACACATACACATTCAAACACACACACACACACACACACACACACACACACACACATACACACTCAACAACATGGTGCTATTGACTTTTCTTATAAAAGGACATGCATGTCATCCCTTCTCTCTCTCTCACCCATCCTTCCTGTCATATCTCCACTATCTCTGTCACAATAAAAAGAAAAATACGAGTGGGACTGCCCCACTCAGAAAAAATAACTTTAAAAAAAAAGAAAAGACTGTTGAGGGTATTGTAAAGTAAGAAACGTTTGAAGTAAGCATCTCACTGCTCTGCTCGCGGCATATATACAGAACATTGATTTTCACCTTTGATTTTGCACCTGTCTATAAATAGACTCACTGAGAACAGTGGTGATGAGTCAGCCCCCTGACATTGAAATACATTTTCCGGCATTTCAAAGCATGATTTTCATCAGGTCTATTGATTTTAAGTTATGTCATCTCATGCAGCTTTTATACTCTATTGCTGGAGAGTGGAGACTGAACCGAGAGTAAATTCAGCATGGGAAATATGCTGGAAGACAGCATGGAAAGAATATGAGGGAAAGCTTCCCAACACATTGTACATTTTCTCTCATCCTAGGCAAGACAGCTGTGTTACGTTAACCCCCGTGGGTAAAAGGAGCCCCAATCTTCCCACATACCAATGCTGACACTCCCCCAGATGTGACCACAGTCTTGGGCTTGAGTATTTTTAGTATTCATGGGCAGACCTGCCGGTAATGATTGTTTTATTAGATTAAAGCCATTGGCCGGTGATGGTAGCCAGTGGCCAATCCTGCTGTCACTTTCGGTAAATTGTCCCATTTACCATGAGGGAATTATCACTACCGGTACTTGGATGTCAAGGAAACAGGGTCGTTTTTTTACCCAGGAAACCCTTCAGGGCAAGCTGAGAGGCTTATGCAAAACAACCTGTCAGCAGTCAATACCTCCATCAGCCTCTCAAGCTATGGTAATGTAAAGGGATAAGCAGTGTTTAATTGGCATCACAGCTGCTTTGGGATAGATTGCTGTGAATGTTATGTGGAAGAGAGATGGTTTGTGACAAGCTGAAACTACTGCAGATGGGAAATGTCACTCCAGCTTTGCGAGACAAACTACACTCTAAGTTCACTTACACTTCTAAAAGCCAGCACCATTTTGGATTGCCTGGTCCTTAAGACTTACAAGTCCACTCCTTTCTTCCTGGTCAATCATCCGCTCCAACACTGTTCTCTGCGTGACTCTAGGGATGGATTAAATCCCCTAAATCTCTGCCTCTGTGATAGAGTAGTGAATCATGCTGTTTTCTGAGGTGGCTGTAATTGGTATGATGCATAGGAGCTGACCCAATCTGCAGTGATTAGGACAAGATGAAATAGGCATAATTGTCCAGGCCACAAACAGGCACAAAAAAAAAAACTTTCTCTGTCCTTTTTGCAGCAGATTGTTCTGTCTTTCGATCAGACAGCTTGTGATTGTGCTGCCCCATCTTAGCTGAAATGAAACACTGTTTATTTCTGTTTGGTTTGTGGTAGATTGAGGAATTGTTACTGTGACCTTAATCCTCTGACACGATCTGGCCGGGTACTCAGGCTGGGCGATGAAAATAGAATAATAATAAGAGGAGAATAGAAGTTCTGTTCGGTGGTTGTGCAACTGCCTGATCTCTACCAAGATCAATTTTATTGACTAATGCTTAATAAACCAGATGAAATAACAAAGACTGTCATTTATTAATTTATGGGAATGAGTGATGAATTGTTGACAAGACCAAAGCACATCATGATGTGCTGTTGCTGAATAATCTTGCCAAAGTGCTTGAGTCCATGACCATCAAACACACCTAAACAATGTGTTGGGCGACTATCAAAAACAAAGTTTGTCGCCGAGAGGCTAAGTAGGGGAAAAATACCTGCCCGACGCGCTGGCTGTCAATGAATCACTGTTCCCGAAAAGTAAGTTTGGTATATTTATTGTAGATAAAAACAAAGGGTGAAACGGTATCACAAAACATTAAAAACAGCGTTCCAAGATAATCAAACAGTGACTTATAAAGCGGTCAGCAAAAGTAGGACTTCCCCACTCACCCACTCTCCTTCCATTCACACAATTCAGACAGGTGAACAGCTGATTTCAATACTACCACTGACGCAACACTGACGCACCACCAACACCACGTGACTCGAATCCCTGCACGTGACCCACAATCCAACAGCAAACAACAACAGTACAACCCATACCTGGCACAATGATTGAAATAAACAATATGTCATATGCAAAGGGAAGACCAAAGAGAACACAATGTGCCAACTATGGATAATTTTTCACATGATCACTGAACAATGGTGGATGAAAGGGATTGGGCAGTGGGCATTTATTACTTTCTGGAAGAAGGATTACATTTACATTTACATTTTTGGCATTTAGCAGATGCCTTCATCCAACAAATACATTTGTCTAAGTGAATCATCTATTCATCAGTCATTATAAGAAAAAGTAATCTATGCCACGACCAGGGGCCAATTGGCATTTACAATGCTAGAAGAACGAAAGAAATGATTAGTACATTTCTGGACCAGCTGGAGGCGGGGAAACTCTTCACGCTTCTGGTAACTGTTTTCTGATTACCTCACAGAAGTCCAAGAGTAATTGCCAATGTGCCTATCTAAACCAACGTGAAATAAGTGTGGCCCACTCACTAAATGGAAACAGAGAAAAACTATTAGCAGTATAGCAATAGGAAACTTAGCCCATACAGTGCTGAAATGATTTCCTCAGACCTGAAGTAACAATTCCCCCTGAAGCCTATGGAAGCTTTTCTAGCGTATTATAGTGTGACGGTTTCCTCTGAGTCAGTGCTGGTATGGTATTGGATCTTGGTAGGGTGGGGCCAGGAAATGAAAGAGGACAACATTGTTGGGCAGGTGAATGTCAGAATCGTGGTAACCTACCAAAGAGATATTTTCCGCTGATCTGAAATGAGTGAAATGGAGTTAGGGAGTTGATTTTGTTCACTATGCCTCAGCAACCCTGCCTAAACACTGCACAGGACCAGACACTTGTGGACTGGTTGGATGCTGCTGGATGGCACCTCATAGGAATTATTGATGGTAAAAGCTGGACTTTATAACTGCATATCTTTTGAAAATAGAGTAAGGAGACCCAGGTCTACCTGCCTGTACCCCCTCATTAGCATTGCAATAGCCTATAGTATTATGATGATACAAAATTCTGAGAAGATGGTAGAGGATGGCACATGCGTGTGTGTGTGTGTGTGTGTGTGTGTGTGTGTGTGTGTGTGTGTGTGTGTGTGTGTGGTATGGAGCTATTTTAGTGCCAGCAGAAATTGAATTGTATTTGACAGCTTGAATTGAATCTGAGCACAAACTGAATTGTATTTGACAAATTGAATTGTATTCAATTCAGTTTTCATTATTTTCATTCAGTTTTCAAATTAATTTTTAATTTAATTTTAATTTTGCCATTTAGCAGACGCCTTTATCCAAAGCGACTTACAATTATTCAAAAAAAATTCAGTTTCTCTAAATACAATTCGTTTTTTCTCAAAATACAATTCAGTTCTAATACATGCATTAATTAATTCTTCTTATGACGTCCAGATTGACAGCTATCGGAGCCCGTCAGCCCCCAGCTCAGGCCAGATTGACAGCTATCGGAGCCCGTCAGCCCCCAGCTCAGGCCAGATTGACAGCTATCGGAGCCCGTCAGCCCCCAGCTCAGGCCAGATTGACAGCTATCGGAGCCCGTCAAGCCCCCAGCTCAGGCCAGTAGGCGGGTCTGGACACGACGAGCTACCGGCGGGAAATGAAAGAAATGTATTCAATGACTCCAAATTCAAGTAACTCCCCGCACATCTCGTTGGCTAAGAAAAAGCTCCAAACGACCTATGAAAAAGCAGTGAAAGTTATCAAAACAAAACAAAGAGGTTTGGTGTTCTGTTTCATTGTAAAGGAGTATGTTATGCAACGAAATGAGAGTGTAACCATGAGAAAATTGTGTTCGTCTCTTTGACTCTCCCGTTCCTCCATCGAGGCCATGTGCTGCTAGCTAACACGACCTGCGTCACTTCGGTTGGCGTTCGTAGCTTAGGCAAGTGACCTAGATATTGTAAGGCGATCAACTTCTCCAGTATCGATTTAATTGAGTCGTCACTTTACAAGCGAGTTCGTTTAATCTCAACGAGACGTCCTTGATATCACTTCTTAAGATGATATGATCCAATCAAATATTAGGCACCACTACTGAACTGTTCATTAAGATAATATTTATTCAAGCACATCAACAAGCAATATCATTTCCATGGAAAAGTGGTCTCATCTAGTTTCACCTCTGCAGGCCCGTCTCAGCTAGCCGTCAACAAGTTAACTGCAAGAGCTCCACCAGACGAGCGTCCCTCTCACCTCCGTACATAGTCCTTTATACAATTCATTAAACATTTGGGCTGGGTGGTGCCCCCCCCCCCCCTATCTAGTAGTTTTCCACTTGTCCGTACAAAATCCGTTGCAGCTGTTCGTTAGCATGGCCTTCAATTCCTCTCTTGTGTGGGTGCGCGAGAGTGTACTGTGTGTTATCAGCAGTGTCCTGCTAGCGTCTCGTTCCCATGGTGATATCATACTTTGTATGAGCAGAGCATTGTGTCAGTGTCCTTATCAGAATGTCTCGTTATCAGAATGTCTTGTGAAAACACAACTATTGAAGTTACACAGTAATATTAGGATTTGATTTTGTAAGTTAAAGTATAGTATAGAAGAATAGACTTATCATTAATCATTAGTTATGAAAGTATAAAATCAGTACAGAAAAATAGAATATCATAACAGCAGGTATACAATGGTTGTTAGCACATAGGTAAAAAATAAGTAATTTATAGGCAGTTTGAATCATAAAACGTTCTTTTAGTCAGGAGCTTGTCTTCATCTTGTCGCTCAAAAACAGAACCTCTCTTTTGGCTTTGCGTGACCTTCCTATTGTTCTCAACTGACCGCATTCACATATTATTTAAATGAGCACATAGTACATGATTTATCACTTCTAGTGATTTTAATACAAATTCCCAACAATATCCATTCAGATAACATGAACATAGCCACAAACATGTTCAGCTATTATGTTGGGGGTGTAAACGTGGTCGTATCTGTCTGTCTGTGATTAATGCAGTTTGAAATACGGTTCGTCGCCTAGGCAATGAAGCTAGCTAAACTAAAAAAGTTTGGACACACCTTCTCATTCAATGCGTTTCCTTTATTTTCATGACTATTTACATTGTAGATTCTCACTGAAGGCATCAAAACTATGAATGAACACATGTGGAATGATGTACTTAACAAAAAAGTGTGAAATAACTCTAAATATGTCTTATATTTTAGATTCCTCAAAGTAGCCACCCTTTGCTTTTTTGTTGTTTAATAAAATAAAAATGTTTTGTTGTTAATAAAATATATAATAATAATATTATATATATATAATAACATTATTATTAACACATATTATATTTAATATTATTATTATATATTTTATTAACAACAAAAAAGCAAAGGGTGGCTACTTTGAGGAATCTAAAATATAATACATATTTATAGTTATTTCACACTTTATTGTTAAATACATAATTCCTATGTGTTCATTCATAGTTTTGATGCCTTCAGTGAGAATCTACAATGTACCAAATAGTCATGAAAATAAAGGAAACGCATTGAATGAGAAGGTGTGTCCAAACTTTTGGCCTGTACTGTAAATATATATATATTTCATTCATCATATCGATGAAATCAACTATCTAGGCAAGGGGTCGGCCATAGACGGCGACCCTGGAGCAATTAGGGGTTCGGTGCCTTGCTCAAAGACACTTGACTGACCGGGGTTCGAACCGCCGACCTCGCGATCATTAACCGCCGGCTCTACCTGCTGAGCCACTGCCGCCCCTAACACTAGCTTGACAATTGTGGAAGCCCGTTCACCTATTCAAAATAAATGCACAGGATATAACAGAAAAACATTTTAGTTTTTTCGTGAAATTTAATTGACGTCGGATGCCTTTTTGTTTGGATTTTCCCCAGTAAGTAACATTAACCATTTTCTTTAAAATGTTCACTTAACAGACATTGCATGTGAGAGCCATCTGGAATGGATCCAAAGAAGCCTCAGTTCCCAGGCCACCCCAGTACTTGGCAGCAGCAGGCGAGGGGGCGTGGACGCCTGTCAGATGAGTCCGCCATAGGAAGAGGCCTGCTGACACCACCGCTGCTATATGGGAGAGGTGTGCCTTTCCCTGTGTGTGAGCCTCCTGTCGGCTTTGCCAGGGGCCTCCCCCAGCCATCCAGAAATGATGGACTTGGTCGTGCCAGAGAGCTGCTCCTCTCCACAGCTGAGCCAACGGTAGGGGTTGCAAGAGGAGCTCCCCTACTTGGCCTGGCGCCTCCTCCAAGGCAACCCCCCCCCCCGGTCAGACCATCACACACGATTTACCTGAAGAGATGCCAGGGCTGCAGGCAGAAGAGGAAGCAGTAGTGAGCCAGCAGGTTGGTGATGTTTAACGTCGGGCCGGTCGTCTGATTGGTGGTCTACTGATTATTCCCCGTAGCTCTTACAAAGTATTCTAATTGTGTGGAATTGACAGGTTAAGATGCCCACCCTCGACCTGGGATCGACTCTGGTGTCCATGTTCAGAGGAATGGGCATAGAGGCCTCGCGGGCCCGGGGAACACCGGCAGTGGGTGAGTACGGTATATTAAAGACTAGAATGAAGTGTTTTTTGAATTAATTTTATTTATATACATTTTGTTTTTGTGCGTAGTTTTTTTGTTTTGTTTTGTCTCTCACTCGAGAGTCTGGGCTGGGTGGGTGTTTAGGGGTAAAAAAAAAGAAAAAAAGAAGGTGTTCTAGTTCTCTGTTCGAACACCAAATGGGGGATAAAGAAAAAAACGGTGTTCATTTACTTATTTTGAAGTCAATTCTATAACTCGTATTTGACATTTGTATATTCTTATACCTGACTTATATGCTTCTATTCTCCAATAAAACCAAAAAAGACTAGAATGAAGTCAGGCTGGGATGTGGTTCTCTTCGACCCCCCCCCCCCAACCCAGAGTTAAAATGAGTACTCCACATTGAATAACATTTGAACATGAAATCTCCCATCTCCTAAAGTCTTTTTTTTTTTTTTACAAATATTATTATTGCAAACAATCATTAGCACGTGACAAGAAGTAATAGCAGTCTTTGTTTACATTTTTATTTTTTATTATTTTTTAAATAAAGAGGAGTGATACTAAGTTCTTTGATATGGTCTAATAGGGGATCCCAGGTAGTGTGGAAGGATTTCAGAGATCCTTTTAATGAAAATCTTAACTTCTCTATTTGAAGGCATTGTAAGACATCCCGTATCCATTGATCGTGTGTTGGTGGGGAAGCTTGCTTCCATTTGAAGAGAATAGAACGTCTAGCTAGTAGAGTAGTGAAGGCAATGACACGGCACATAGTAATGGGCATATTCTCAGATGGGGGGAGGCCGAACAGTGCAGTCCTAAAGTCTATTATTGATGTACAGAGTCATCTTCAGTAGGGCTGCCACAAACGATTATTTTCATAGTCGACTAGTCACCGATTATTTTAACGATTAGGCGACTAATCGGATCGTAAATTACAGCTTATCGCACAATTACTCAATCGCTCTTATTTAGCTATCAGCTTCTAAATTTAGCTTGAAGTTGTTAGTTGTTGTTGTAGGCATGTGCTAACTAAAAATAAAGACAATTAAAATGATTGTTCACTCAAAAATAGATATTTTAATGAACTTTGCAGATTTATTTCTGGCATCACTTGCATGTAATGTAATGTAAAGAGTAGTAGAGAGTGCAAACTGCTGAGTAAAATGAGGTAGGCTAGGCACTAGGCAACCAAAAGAATACAAAAATAAATACTTGTACAGAGTACAAAAGTTTTGCTTTCCATAGTAGAACGCGCCTTCTTAGCACTGTAACGTTAAGACAACATTTTTAGCTATTTGATAAGTATCGCTTTGATGACAACATTACAGCACATAACGTAAAATAATGTAAGAAGGCTTTTAACGTAACGATATCGTTAGCCAATAACAAGCTAACTAGCCTACCGAGACGAGCCATCGTCTTCCTCGTCATCTGCCACAACGTGCTTCCTTTTGAGATGCTCGCGCATCATAGACGTGCTGCCATGATAAGCGAGTTCAGCTTTGCAAATTGTATATTTTACATTCTTTTTTTCAACGTTGTGGTTGAAATGCTCCCACACTTTAGACGTACGAGGACGGGAAGACATTTCTCTCTGTTTGTTTTTCAGGGGACGTCACGTGTGCCCCGGATGACCGACATTGTGCATGTACATCAAAGACACTGGGAGACGCTAGCCAGTGGCAGCTTCAGGGAAGAAAAACGAATGCTTATCGCTTATTTCAGCTCCCAAAAAACATGCGACGACGTCGATTACCAAATATGTTGGCGACGATTTTGGTAATCGACTTCGTCGCGACTAGTCGACTAATCGTGGCAGCCCTAATCTTCAGTAACCAGTCAATTCTCTTGTGTCTGTGGTTGTGAGCATAAATGTGAGTTAAATGTGTAAAGACTCAACGGTACGGCTGCTTGCTGTGATTACCGTGATTATGTTCCCAAGCTCTAGAACGGATGAGACGTGTGCTGAATCCCCCTGTGGTGTTCTCTGCAGTTGTTTTTGGGTGAAGGACGGGGGGTGACTGGAGATTTCGGGGGGGCAGAGCTGCAGCCCCAGACAGCCCCGGTCAGTGTCACCAGCGGCCCGGGGGGAGACGGAGCCCCGGAGGAGGTGATGGGGAGAGGCAGCAGGTAGGGAACGGGACACGGCTGCACACGAGCTCCAGCTCTGCCTAGCCGTCGGCTGGCTAAGGCCAACGCCTCACGCTGTGTTAGTCCGGGTGACGCGTTCTACCAGCACCACTGCCTGACGTCCAAGGACCTTCATAGCGCGAGGCATTGGCCTTAGTGCAGAGTGCACCCTCCTACAGATCCCTCACTTCATTTCTGCACTTGTTTCTGTCGGAATTACCTGTAGAAAGTTTCTTGAAGTAAATGCGCAGGTAATCGTTCCGTGTGATCGTTATGCTGTATGCCCGCCTGCCGGAAATGTTACCAGCTATGTGTTGTACGTTCACACCCAATCGGGGACGGGAGGGTGTTTTAGGACGTTGATATTGGACCTGAGGTCTGTCTGTTTACAGCTTCCTCGGCCGAGGCTTTGCTTCTCAGACGGTGGGCGTTGGAAGGTCGGCGCTGCCCCTGTGGGGTGTTGGGAGAGGGCCTACTGTGCCGCCCGCTCTCCCACCTGGTCCAATGCCGTCTCCATCCTCCGCCGGTGCCCCTCCGCCGTCTCCATCCCCATCTCAAGAGGCTTCTATGCCTGCAGGTAGACCGCCGCCCAAGGCAGAGCTGAAGATGGAAGCGGCTCGGTAAGCATCCGTTCACACGGTAACAACCAATACTGTTAGCTCAGACCGTATCAGGAAGTAAGTGATATTGCTGTCATTATGCGTGTACCGCAAATTGAATTCGTCTTAGGATGCCAAGATCTAAAATGGGATGTATTGTTATTGTTATTGGTCTGTATGTGTTTGTTTTCTCTCTCTCATTGCAGTGAGCCATTGCATAAGACTGGTGTGCAAGGAACTCCACTGCCCATCGCTTCAAACCACATCACCGTCGGTTGCAAGAACGAGGCCGTCTACCAGTACCACGTCACGTTCACGTAAGCATTACGACCAAAACTAGCCTCTTGTTTATCCAATTACAGGTTATATTCAGAGGACAGCGATTAGGAGCTGAGTAAATGTAACTTTGGCCTGCTGTTGAGGAGTGAAACGTTTTTCTCAATTTTCGTCCCGCTTCACAGTCCGAACGTTGAGTCCATGGGTATGAGATTTGGCATGATGAAGGACCATCGCTCAGTCACGGGGGAGGTCGTCGCCTTCGACGGCTCAATCCTCTACCTGCCTGTGCGGATGGATGAGGTGTGTCTAATAGAGGTTTTCTATGACACCTGGCTGATTCTAATTGTGAATATGCACTTATAACAGTCTGGACGGACCTGGACAGTCTGGACAGTCTGGACGGATTGTATGGCAGCTGCTGGACTGAAAAAATCAGGTGTAGTGCTGAGGCACAAACATGTACATTTCAAGCCTGCAAACTGTGACACTTTAAATAACGTGAAACAATACTATTGTGCAATATGACAACCCTAGTCGTCTATCTGTACAGTATAGTACAGTGGATTGTGTACATAGCCTTTATTTATGTAAACCAGCTCCTTCCCTTCTTGTGATATTTTTTTTAAAGTGTTTTTTTTTTCCTTTCCTAACACCAGGGGAGCCACCCCTCCTAAATTTCGTTGTTTGGTACCTGTACTGTAGCAATGACAATAAAGTCCATTCATTCATTCATTCCATTCATTATAAGCCCTAACGAGGACAAACAGCACCCGTTCTGATGTTAACCCGCGCCCCCTTACAGGTGGTTCACCTAAAGAGCGAGAGACGGACTGACAACCAGGAGATCGACATCAAGATCCAGATGACCAAGATCCTAGCTCCCAGTTCTGATCTGTGCCTCCCGTTTTACAACATGGTGTTGAGGAGGTACGGAAAGCGCAAGCCCTTAATCCCATTCATGACCACTGCACATTGACATTTGGAGAGACCTTGTCTGGGCTTTTTTGTTTAGACAACCCCTCCTGTTGTCCTCTCTGTGGGAGCCCTGTTTGTTCTCGAAATAGAATGATTATGCTCGCTCAATAGCTTCTACAAAAAAAAAAAAATTTTTTACCCAAAGCCAGACTTAGATTTAGAAATGATCCATTTTCGGACAGCTCCTCGCCAAAGTAACTAATTATACAAATTATTATTATTAATTATTTCTATGTGTAACCATAGGAAAAAAAGGGATGTCTGTACCGAACGTTCAATTGAGCTTGATTGAATTATGTCTGTCCCGTGTGTGTGTGTGTGGGGTCAAGGGTCATGAGGATCCTGGGCCTGATCTGGTGGGGCGGAATCACTACGATCCGACCAGCGCGGTCATACTGGGGAAACACCGGTAAGTACTAGTAATGAGTTTGGACTTCAAAGAAACGCATTTTAAACTCTTTTTTTCTTTCTTTGGTGTTTTTTTCCCATGCTAACTTGCAGCTGACCCTCTGTCCCCACAGGCTGCAGGTGTGGCCAGGCTACTCCACCGCCATAAAGCGCACGGACGGAGGCCTGTACCTCGCAGTGGACGTGTCCCACAAAGTGCTGAGGAACGACTCGGTCCTGGATGTCATGTGAGCATTACCCTGCGTCTGTCACGGCCTCCCTCCCCGAAGGGGTGGTCACATTGGGCTTACCGTACGACCAGAGCGCTTGCCAAGACACAATGTGCTGCAGCGAATTGTACATGATACAACTTTTCATGGAAGTGATGCATTTTTACTCACAGTGCTTAGAATGTTCATCCACATTTAAACACACATTAGATAGATAGATAGATAGATAGACTTTATTTGTCATTGTTACAGTACAGGTACCAAACAACGAAATTTAGGAGGGGAGGCTCCCCTGGTGTTTAGGAAAGGAAAAAGAAACACATTTTGGAAAAAGCATAGATGCATAAAATCACAAGAAGGTAAGGAGCTGGTTTACATCAATAGAGGCTATGTACACAATCCACTGTACTATACTGCACAGATAGTCAACTAGGGTTGTCATATTTCACAAGAAAGTATTTTTTCACATTTTTTTAAAGTGTCACAGTTTGCAGGCTTGAAAATGTACATGTTTGTGCCTCAGCACTAGCTGCCATACAATCCGTCCGGACTTGTCCTGGGCCCAGAACTTAGGCCTTTTCTGTGTTCAGGGCCTTGACGGCCCTGTGGTAGAAGCTGTCCTTCAGTCTGTTTGTCTTAGCGGCCGGGGTCCTGTACCTCCTGTTCGAGGGCAGCTTGACAAAGTGTTCGTGCCCAGGGTGGGTCGGGTCCTTGGAGATCTTGGAGGCCCTCCTGAGACAGCGTGTTTTGTACAGCTCCTCCAGAGAGGGGAGGGTGGCGCCGGTGATCCCCTGTGCTGTTCTCACGACTCTCTGTAGATCGCTTCTCTCCGCTGCCGTGCAGCTGTGGTACCAGTTGGAGATGCCGAAGGTGAGGATGCTCTCCACTGCGCCGTGGTAGAAGGCCACCAGCATCTCCTGCTTGCTGTGTTGTTTCTTGAGGCATCTCAGGGTGTATAGCCGCTGTTGTGCCCTCTTGATGGTGCCTTTAGTGTTGTCCTTCCAGGCCAGGTCATCCCGCATGATGTGTCCCAGGAAACGGAGGTTTGAGACCATCTCCACGCTCTCTCCGTCGATGAGCAGGGGCAGGATCTCGGACTTTTTCCTCCTGAAGTCTACGATGAATTCCTGGGTCTTTGACTTGTTTAGCAGCAGGTTGTTTACCTTGCACAGCTTGCTAAATTGCTCTACCTCATCCCTGTACGCCGCCTCGTCCCCCCCCGAGATACATCCCACCACGGTGGTGTCGTCTGCAAACTTTACGATGTAGTTGCTGGGGTGGATGGGGGTGAAGTCGTGGGTGTAGAGGTTGTAGAGGATGGGGCTTAGCACGCAGCCCTGGGGTGACCCAGTGCTGAGGCTGAGGGCTGTGGAGGTGTGGGGGCCCACCCGCACCCTCTGGGGGCGGTCGGTCAGGAAGTCCTTGATCCACGCACATATAGAGTGTGATAGACCCAGGTCTAGTAGTTTGGTCACTAGCCTGTCTGGAAGGATGGTGTTAAAGGCGGAGCTGAAGTCCACGAAGAGCAGTCTCGCGTAGCTGTTTCCCCTCTCCAGGTGGGATAGAGTGGCGTGGAGAGTCGTCGCTATGGCGTCCTCTGTGGACCTGTGGGCTCTGTAGGCGAACTGGTATGGATCCAGGTTGGGCGGGAGGCGTGTGAGTAAGTGGGCCCGGACTAGTTTCTCGAAGCACTTCATGATGATTGGTGTGAGTGCCACCGGGCGGTAGTCGTTTAGGCAGCTCACCGTGCTTTTCTTCGGGACTGGGATGATAGTTGAGGTTTTCAGGCAGGGTGGGACGGTGGCCTGGGACAGGGACTGGTTAAAGATGTTGGTGAAAACCCCGGCCAGCTGGTCGGCGCAGTCTCTCAGCACCCGTCCCAGGACGCCATCCGGCCCCGAGGCTTTCCTGGGGTCCACCGCCTTCAGTACGCGTCTCACCTCGTGCTCTGTGAGGGTGAGGCTGCTGAGAGCTGGAGAGAGTGGTGTCTGTGTTGTGGTTACCTCCGTTCGCCCCTCGTCGAACCGGGCGTAGAAGGTGTTCAGCTTTCCCGCCAGCAGGGGGTCGTCCTCTGCGGCTGTGAGCCTGTTGGCTCTGAAGTTTGTCATCTGCTGAACCCCCTGCCACATTATGCCACATTATGCCTTGTCCCTGGGCATACAGACCACACAGTCTTGGCACATTCACTGATACTCATATATACTCACTTCATATATATGTTTAAACACAGGCATCATTTTCAATCTGTGCAGTGAGACAAAGTCCTTGGCTTCAACCACTTTAAGCCCACCTACGGGGCTTGTAGCTTGTAGATAGACTGACAGGTGGATGCGGTAAGACAGTGAGCGGTGACAGGGGGACTCATGGGCCCTTCTGCTTTGAAGGAACGTGATCTTCCAGCAGAGCAGAGAGAGCTTCCAGGACGAGTGCACCAAGGAGTTGATAGGCAGCATCGTCATCACCCGCTACAACAACCGCACCTACCGCATCGACGACATCGTGTGGAGCAAGTCCCCCAAAGACACCTTCACTATGGCCAACGGTTCCCAGATCAGCTTTGTGGACTACTACAGGTAGGTCTGACTGTTCCCAGATCAGCTTTGTGGACTACTACAGGTAGGTCTGATGGTTCAGAGATCAGCTTTGTGGTCTATACAGGTAGGTCTGACTGTTCCCAGATCAGCTTTGTGGTCTATACAGGTAGGTCTGACTGTTCCCAGATCAGCTTTGTGGACTACTACAGGTAGGTCTGATGGTTCAGAGATCAGCTTTGTGGTCTATACAGGTAGGTCTGACTGTTCCCAGATCAGCTTTGTGGTCTATACAGGTAGGTCTGATGGTTCAGAGATCAGCTTTGGAAGGACGAGTGCCATGCCACGTTTGAATAAAGTGTTTTTCTTTTAAAATTATTTTTAATATATTTTTAATGTCCATCAATCAAGCTTTATTTATATAGAGCCTTTCGTGCAATACAAGGGGCTTAACAGTAAAATGGAAATACGACAATACAATTCTAATACACAATAAAGTAAACATGAACAACAATACAATTAAACTACAGCAATACAGTCAAAATGAACAATACTACAATTAAATGCAGCAATAAAAATAAATAGTCTAGTGTATATTCTAACCTGCTTTGCTTCTTATCTCAACAGCAAAAACTATGGCATCACTGTAAAAGAGGGAGACCAACCCATGCTGGTCCACCGCCCAAAGGAAAGGTCCAAGCCCGGAGAAAAGGTCAAACTATCGTCCTAGTTCACATGAAATGCAAAGAAGGGCACTAGATTTCTGTACCTCAATGCAGCTGTTGTTATTGTGCTGCATACTCATGGTGTGCAATATTCATCTCAAACTAGGATTTAATTTTTTAATTAATTAATTTTGCCATTTAGCAGACGCTTTTAATCCAAAGCGATTTACAATTACGAATTACAGGGACATTCCCCCTGGAGTAACTGAGGGCTAAGTGCCTTACTCAAGGGCACACTAGTAGTGGTGTGGTTTCAGGCGGGATTTGAACTCACAACCTTCCGATCACAAGTCCAACTCACTATCCACTAGACCACCACTACCCATCAGGATTTGGATCACAACATCTAGACTTTATACAGGACTCGTCTAAATTCTTAAAAATCAATGCCACCTACTGGCTGTGCTGAGTATTGAACGTCATTTCAGCATGTGTGGGCTTTTCATACCTCTATTGTACGCAGGACTACGCCGTATACCCACTATAGCACTATAGGAAAGGCCAAGGATTTCCGTATACCCACTTAAAAATGTGTGAGGATACGTAACAGCGTTTTGTGACAGAACTTTCACACTTTCATTCATAAAATTCACCCCGTCTGTGTTATGGGGAGAAATGCGACCTGAAATATGTCAAAATGCAGCACTATCATGCACAGATCAGCCTTATAACATGTAATGTTAGATATATAACGTTAGACAGAGAGCGCAGATTTATTTATGGCGTTCCGGAATGAACGATATGAGGCTGGGAGGGAAAAATCACAGTATACCCACTAGAAAAAAACTAGACTACACCACTGGTGCTAGATAATGTTACGGGAACCTATGTGTCTTACAGCAAGTCATAACCCGCGAGATCCTCCTCCTGCCCGAACTGTCCTTCATGACGGGGATCCCTGACAGGATGAGAAAGGACTTCCGGGCCATGAAGGTAAAGTCGTCGTGTCAGCCGCTCAGGCTCCGCCTGGGGTGATGTCCCTTGACCTCCACCGTTCATGAAGCCCTGTTCTTTTTTTTCTTTTTTTTCCTCACTTGAGTTTTTATTGGGTTTCAGCATAGACATGGACAGAACATCATATCTCCATCTTAAATGGTAAAACAAAGGGTAAAGAAACAAAGCATGGCCCCTCAACAGAGGGGTAAAAAAGTGAAAAGGAAAAGAAAAAGAAAAGTAAGAAAAAAGGGAGAAAATAAGAAGTCTGGAGGTGTTTCAATAAACATGTTACTGGTAATATATTCTGAATGGGTATTAAATTAGAAGATGTCACGTTTCATATACATTTTTCCCCAGTATTTTTCAAATATATTGATTTTGAGTCTCAAAAGGTATGTCATCTTTTCCATAACAAAAATGTCTCAGACAATTTCCAGCTACTGTTCCTGTATGAAGCCCTGTTCTTAACACAGTCATTGACGGTAACAGTAACTCGGCCTTGCTTTTGTGTACCTAGGACCTGACCATGCACATCAACGTGAACGCTGAGCAGCACACCCATTCACTGAAGCAGCTCCTGAAGCACATCAACACTAACCAGGAAGCCGAGACAGAGCTGGCTCGCTGGGGGCTGGACGTCAGCCAGGACATCCTGGTGGTGAGACCTCCACACACACACACACACACACACACACACACACACACACACACACACACACACACACACACAACCTCCTTACTCTCTGGCCCTTCTGTCATTCTCTCTCTTCTGTCACTCTACTGTTTCTCTGTCGTTACCTGTAACTGTCTGTTCACCAAGCACAAAAAGCTGTACTCCACAACCTTTCTAGAATCTATAAAGCGTAATGCCTTATTCAGGGTTCCCGCGCTGGTCTTAAAAAGCCTTAAAGTCTAAAATCCAACAAAGTTAGTTATTCAGTTATTCGGTCTAAAAATGAGGTACTAACTAAGTCTTAAAAATGAGATCCTGCAAGGAAATCAGTCCGACCACATCTATTTATGCAGAAATTAATCAAGCTGGCACCAAAAAAAAATCCAATTCGCTTCCTTTTTTGTCTGTATGGCAGTGAAATCCCTAATTTCATCACCTCGAGGATGACAAAAAGCGATCATATGGTGTTGCGAATAGGTCTAAAATTCTATTTAAAGAGGTCTCTAAAAAGGTCTTAAATTTGACTTGTAGGAACTCTGTCTAGGCCTAAATGAAGAAGGATCCTTAGAAAAGTGAAGGAACTGATGTAGATGAGAGGAGGGGAAAACTCCTCCCCTAAAGTGGCTTGTTAGAGGGCTGTCCTCCTTAATCAACTAAAAGCAGTCTACAGCGAGAAGGGTAAGAGCTATTCTCAAGAGTCCCTCCCCGCTGATGATGGACAGAGGACTTTCTGACATCTCCTAATGGATCAGGACAGCTGCTGAAACACAAACACCTAACGAGTTACAGAGGACTCTACGGTGAAGGCGAAAGAGCGTTTATGCATAGCCCCTGACTCCTAATCCTTCATGCACATATGCACAAATCCACAACCTTGTTTTACGAGCACCTGGGACTGATTTCCCACTTGAAACATTTAATGCACACAAACTCGCGACGAGCACCAATGTCGATCATTCGATACGCTATCGATATGAGTCAATATCGATATGAGAGTGGTATATCACGAATATAACTCTCTCCTTCCTCTTTATTATCATGTAAACATTGTTGGTCGCAAGAGTGCATGAACATTTCCCCGGCCAGTCAGTCATTAAGCTCACAGAACAGACGTACGTAACCGACTGGTAGAAATACAAATGTAAGTTGATTCCTTTGGTGTTCAAAATGTATCCTATTTGCAAAGATGGGAGGTCTAGCTTTCTAGCAAACTTGAAAAACTGCACACATACACTGGCTCCCCGCTGGTGGAATGAGCTTCCCACGGCTGTCAGAACTGCAGAGTCACTACCCATCTTCCGTCGTAGACTGAAGACCCATCTCTTCAGGTTACACCTTAACTGCTCCTCCTGAGACATCTACTGCCCCCCAGCACTGCGTCTCCTGAAGACACCCGCTTTTCCCCTCTACTGTGTCCCCTAAAAACTTCTATTGACCCCGTTGTACTGTTTCTCTGTTTCTCCAGTGTCTATATAAAAAAAAAAACGTAAGAAAAACCGAGGTTTAGAAGAAGGTGATAGAAGAAGGTTTTCCTTCTATCAATGGCCCCGGGCCTGAGCTGGATTACTCTTCCTGCTACGACTGGTGGATTGATGATTCACTTGCTTAGTCAAATGTATTGATTGTAAGTCGCTTTGGAATAAGCCGTCTGCTAAATGCCAAAAATGTAAGAAATGTAAATGTAAAAAGCATGTGAGGTCTTTAGCTGTTGTCAGCAATGGGCTGCGACTTGCTACCGAAGCACGACTTGCTACCGAAGCACGACTTGCACTATAAACTAGAAATGTTTTGTTCTAACTAAGTAAGCACCGGCTGAGGAAATGCAACTACAATGATGGACACTGACATGGAAAGTTTCTATCACTAACACAGACCCTGAACCTTCTCTTTGACCGATTTTAACACTTCTCTTTTTTGCGTCAGGCTACAGGAAGATCTCTGCCCTTGGAGACCATCTGTCTGCAGTCTGCATCCTTCGTCACGGGCGCTGACGTCAACTGGTCCAGGGAGATTGTCAGGGACGCTTCCATCAGCTGCTATCCTGCCAAGGGACTGACTTGTGCATGCGCCGCGATCTTTATCAGAGTTGATTAAAGATGCTCCGTGCCGCCGCGATACGTGGACCCCTCAAACTTTTAATCGACAAAACAAGAGAAATTTAAAACAGCCTGAGGGCCTCCCTGTCACACAAATGTTTTTTTGTTTTTTGGGCTTTCTGAGCGGCAACTCACTCAGCCTGATTAATTGTGTCTGTATCGCTCTCTCTCCTCATTTCATGCTGTCGAGGGCAAATTTCCATTACCGTGTGTGAGTGGTTGGTTTCTTCAGGCTTCACTGATTGCCTGGAGCTATGTCTACCTCTCGGGTTATCTTGGTTGTCAAATGTAGAACAGCCATCAGGTGAGATGTTTATATACAAGTACGTCCTCCTGTCTCACCTGCACTTTTTTATTGCCACCGTTTACAGGTTATTTTTTTCTGAGTGGGGCAGTCCCACTCATATTTGTCATTTCATTGGACAGAGATAGTGAAGACAGACAGGAGAGTAAGGAGAAGAAGGGTATGTCAGCAGGGCATGGGTCTGATTCGAACCCAGGCCGACATGGGCGTATGTGTGCACTGTAGAACTGTGGTGCTACTCCCCAGGCCACTTTTTTGTCTTGTTCAATGTATTATTTGTTTCAAATAAGATAGAAAAAGTGTAGAGTGTACCCCCCAGGGCTGCGTGCTAAGCCCCATCCTCTACAACCTCTACACCTACGACTTCACCCCCGTCCACCCCAGCAACTCCATCGTAAAGTTTGCAGACGACACCACCGTGGTGGGCTGCATCTCGGGGGGGGACGAGGCGGCGTACAGGGATGAGGTGGAGCAGCTGGGCAAGCTGTGCAAGGTTAACAACCTGCTGCTGAACCAGTCAAAGACCCAGGAAATCATCGTGGACTTCAGGAGGAAAAAATCTGAGGTCCAGCCCCTGCTCGTCGATGGAGGGAGCGTGGAGAGAGTCTCAACCCTCCGATTCCTGGGGGTGCACATACAGGATGACCTGTCCTGGAAGATCAACACAGCAGCCATCATCAAGAAGGCACAACAGCGGCTCTACTTCCTGAGAGTCCTCAGGAAAGACCACATCGGACAGGAGATGCTGGTGACCTTCTACCGCTGCGCAATGGAGAGCATCCTCACCTACTGCATCTGCGTGTGGTTCTCCAGCTGCACAGCCGCAGAGAGGAATGCGCTACAGAGAGTCGTGAGATCGGCCCAGAAGATCACCGGCGCCCCCCTCCCCTCTCTGGAAGAGCTGTACAACACACGCTGCCTCAGGAAGGCCTCCAAGATCTCCAGAGACCCATCCCACCCTGGGTACGAACACTTTCCTCGGCTGCCCTCGGACAGGCGGTTCAGGACCATGTTCGCAAGGACAAACAGACTGAAGCTCAGCTTCTACCCCAGGGCCATTCAGGCCCTGAACACAGCAAAGACCTAGGTTCTAGGCCCTGGACAATCTAGACCAGCGGTTCCCAACCTTTTAGGACTCACGGCCCACTTTACCGATATGTCCAGTATTCGCGGCCCACTCAGCAGCGCGCGATTTTTTTTCCCGCGTGCACGCGCATGAAACGCGCACGAGCGCTCAAAACAATGACGGAATTTGACCAAAAACTAGAGGGAGCGTGGCAAAAAAATTAAAAATAAATAGCGGTTAAACCATTAAAGCCGAGCAGTGATGTTTTATATAGCAGGTGATCAAATACCAAGATCGTAAATGTTGTATGTGTTCAATATTTACAACCAAACATCCTTATGTGTGTGGGCAACTCCCGACTCCCGACTAGGGTTGCCAGATGGGCTCGGGTTTTTTTGGTAGAATTAGCGGTTTTAGACTGTGGTTAGGGTGGAAAATGTTGATCCCATCTGGCAACCCTGTTCGCGAGTCCGGGATGGAATGTAGCCAATCAAGAAGCGATGGAAATATCGGCGCACACCACACACAATACGATCAAGGCTGTTCAATCCAAGATTTTTTATCTTTTTAAAATTAAAACGTTTTTGTAACAAAAAAACGTCAATAATTATTATTTTTTGCCCATGATTTGGTGGCCCACTTGCAGTACTCTCGCGGACCACCGCGGCCCACAGGTTGGGAACCGCTGATCTAGACAATTTGATGGCAGCTACTAGATTGAAATCAAGTGCAACACTGAAACACAACTGTGAACATTTCAAACCTGCAAACTGCGACACTTTAAATGAATGTGCAATAACACTATGTGCAATATGACAACGCTCGGGTACATAAGGTTCAGAGATAGGAAATGTTAGAATAGGTATAGCATAGCATAGAGTACAGCACTGTGTTTTATTTGTATAGTATAGTATAGTGGATAGTGTACATAGCCTTTATTTATGTAAACCAGCTCTTTTCCCTTCTTGTTTTTAGTTTTTTTTCCTAGCACCAGGGGAGCCCCCCCTCCCAAATTTCGTTGTTTGGTACCTGTACTATATCAATGACAATAAAGACCATTCATTCATTCATTCATTCATCCTGCCCCATCCTGCCCCATCCCTTCCCAGAGGGCTTTGCAGGAGCAGCAGGAGCCTAGGCTGGACATGAGCCTGAGGAGGAAGTGTCTGGAGGTCAAACTGTCTCACTTCCCCGGCCTGGTGCTCCAGTCCTACCGTGCAGCCAGCCAGCCTATCAGAGAGGTTCCCTCCACCAACCAGATCATCAGAGATGTTCCGTCCACCAACCAGATCATCAGGGAGGTTCCCTCCACCAACCAGATCATCAGAGAGGTTCCCTCCACCAACCAGATCATCAGGAAGGTTCCCTCCACCAACCAGATCATCAGGGAGGTTCCCTCCACCAACCAGATCATTAGGAAGGTTCCCTCCACCAACCAGATCATCAGGCAGGTTCCCTTAGCCAGCCAGCCTATCAGCAAGCCAGCAGCTCTCCTCAGGAGGAAGGTATCGTTGTCGTTTATGACCCAGGATGCTTTGAGGCACCTGCAGCATGTCCAGGAAGAACCCACCCATGGACAAAAGCTCTCATTTGAGTGAGGATGCTGCAGTCATGGCTGATGTATTAAGCATTACATTTTGGATACAGTGGAAGATGTATACATTAAACTGTCTATCTTTCTCTACATATTTCTACATTTTGTGTTCCTGAGCTCATTGTTGACTCCATGTATGGGACTTGGTCCCCTGTCTTCCATATCATTTGCAGCTTGTGTTTTCTATAATAGCGTGTTATTATTATTATTATTATTATTATTATTATTATTATTACTATTATTAGGTGGGCTTTTTATTACTCATACTTATTCTTATTATTCAAATTCATTCGATTTCTGAGGCATGCTACTCCTCCTACAGCCTTTAAGTCTAACTTGAGTTGCTTACATTTGTATTTTTCAAACTCATTATACTTTTTAAAATATATATATTTTTGTATCTCAAAAACGTGTATTTTTTAACATGGTGAAATGTGTGACTGTTGTTGCTAGGCTACCAGAGCAGTGCCTTAGCTGGCAAAGTACAGTACCAGTCAAAGGTTTGGACACACTTCCCCATTACACACTTCCCCAAATAAATAAATGATTAAATAAAGTTTAGGGCCTATGTTGACGCCAAAGGTTTCAAGACAATAACATTCTATTATAGATTCCAGAATAGAATGTATTAGAATGTATCAGTATTACTTTGAGCTTTATTATACAGCATATGTGACAGCAGCTGGTGAAAACAGGAACAAGTTGGCAACCAATCAAAATGTTCAGACTTTTATTCAGAAAAACTTCAACATTGTTGAAAATCAGTGACACACTCGCTAGTCAAGCCAAAATATTGCAATGCAATGGATTCTGTGAGTAATCCCCACTACTCTATACTAACTAGGTAGTAGTGGGGATTACTCATTGAATCCATTGCATTGCAATATTTTGGCTTGACTAGCGATTAAACTGAGATCGTTATGGGTCTGTTTGCTGCCATCTAGTGGATCTAAGCTGATCTTCTACTTTCACTCCCTACCAGCCTCTCTCATTCTCTCTCTTTCTATGTCCTCTACCCCTAGCTAACAATGATCCGATTTTGACCTCCACCAGCCACCACTGCTCCTGTATAGTCAGACACAACTGGAGAGTGAACCTATTTCACCCCAACCTCAATATCTAGTCAATACAAGTCTCTGTCTTTATTACCATAAGTAGTAAAGTATATCTGTACTCGGTCCCACTAAGTATCTGTACTTGGCTCCCAATCAAGCACCGACATAAGTGGTGTGTTATTATGACATCATCTTTCAGAGAGAACAGCTGGAGGCCTTATCACATTCTTATCATGTTTTACTGTGTCTCCAGTACCATCTTCAATCATCTTTTCAGAGTTCTGCTCTTACCACACATCTTATCTTTGGTTGATGGAGATGTCTGGCTGTCTCTGTGAGGTCAGGTGAGGTGACATCACTGGTTTGATAATCACCCATAATCATCTCAACTTTATTGATTCCAAAGGTGCTGTGATAGACAGTAGTAACCACAGCCATACTGTCTCTCTCTCCACTCACATTTTAGATTATTCTCCCCTAAAATATTTAGTCATTTGTTTTCTCTTGATGGACACGCCAACATGCTCTCCTTTTCCTCCCACTGACTTTGAATGGAAGAATAGCAAAGCCCTGGTCTCGAGATGAATATGTTAAAATTCCACAGTGAATTTGTGTCTCATTTCACAATTTCATAATTTCCTCAACTCCTACCATACTAAAACGCCGACTGCGTCCTTCTTGCCTTCTTGCCCAACATCAGTGCCCGACCTCATTAATGCTCTTGTGGCTGAATGGCAAATCCCCGCAACCATATTCTAAAATCTAGTAGAAAGTCTTCCCAGAACAGTGTAAGCTGTTATAGCAGCAAAGGTGGGACCAACTCCATATTAATGCCCAATGGTTTTGGAATGAGAAGTTCAACAAGCACATATGGGTGTGATGTTCGGGTGTCCCAATACTTTTGTTCATATAGTGTATAACTGTATAGTAAAATTATTGCATTTACAGTCATCGAAAGTCTGTTCTTCTTTCCCCAAAATAAATAAAATAAGAGATGGAAGAAACACAGCCATCAAGTAGATATGTGTCACTCTTTTTATTTTCATTTCACTGAACATTTCAACCAAGGACCATAGAGCTAATCAAAGATGGTTGACTTACAGTATCAAAGATGTCTAACATATTTAGAGTTTTGAGAGTTCATTTAACATTTTTAGAGTTAATTTAGACCAGAGCAGAGGGTGCTCTAACTGCTCAGTTAGCCACATCCACATCTTCCGTGCGGGAGACCACCACTCCGTCAACGATCTCCTCGACCACCGTCCTCACTCTCGTGGTCTTCACAGGCTCAGCTGAAGAGGAGACCAAAGAGAACCATTAGAACCGTAAGCATTCTGGAATGATCCTCAGATTCCCAACAAAAAGTCAAACGCATTCTAGAATAATCCTACAAATTCCAAACAAATACATTCAATGGATTCTAGAATGATCTCCCTATTCCAACAATAGTCCTAGGGGTTGTAGATTGAGCCCCGATTCCGAGTCCTTTCCATGATTATGGAAAACAAGAGAGAACAGGGTGTCATCTGCTTACCTTTGATTACGACGACCGGGGCCCTTTTTACCTCCCTTTTTACCTCCCTTTTTACCTCCACCACCATAGATCTCCTGTGGGACAGAAGACAGCGTGTGTTTATGTATATTCGCATTAAAAAGACTCTTTATTGATGTATTCACCTCTCTGCTTAGTAACAGTCTTTCATGCCCAATTCCAACTCAACCCCTGGCCCCTACATCGAGTACTTGTTGCAGATTCTCATAGAATTGGATAGGTATTAGCGATAATATCTCTGTATCGCCATATTATGGTTACTGATCCATGTTGCTGCTGGAAAGGCTGGGTGGATTTTCTTTCTTTTTTTTGGCCATATTGCAATCTATCGAGTCGTTTTAGATTTGACAAAAAGCGCTGGTGTAGAATGTGAAATTGTCCATGAAAGTATCTTCTCCATCCCTCCCTCCCTCCCTCCCGCTCCTCCTCCCCTCTTACCCAACAGCCTCTCCGTCCAGCAGCCTCCTGTACTCGGCGATCTCCATCTCCAGGCGTGTCTTGATGTCCAGCAGCATCTTGTACTCGTTGGACTGCCTCTCGATGTCCGTCTTCATGTTGCCCAGCTCCAGCTCCAGGCTGTTGACCATGCCCTGGAGCTGACTCAGCTGGTAACTGTAGCGGGACTCTGTCTCTGACAGTGTGCCTTCCAGTGCTCCTTTCTGGAAGGGGGGTGGGGGTCGGGGGGGAAGAGGGAGAGAAGAGGAGGAGGAGGGAGGAGGTAGAGAGAGGAAGGGGTTCAAAACTATGATTCAACTCCGTTGATGGTGATATATCAGAGGCCAGATTTGATTGATGTTAATGCCTTTAAACATATTGTACTGTAGGCAGTGTTTTGCTGAATGGCACATTTGGGTTAAAGAAGAACAGCTGCGACAGAATAAGGTCGAAGTTAATTGTCTGTCTATCCATTGATCAAATCGCTTTGTCAAACATGTCATTATGATGAAATGGCTCCAAGTTTACTCATTTCCTCTCTCATTAGCTAATCCATCATTTTCTGTGGTTACAGTGAAAATGAACCTGAGGAGTGAAACACAAATGCTAGGGTAGGTACTTGCCTCAGGTCAGGACTCAGAGACAGAGTTTGTGAATTGTTTATGAGCTTGTAACATTTAATAGCTTGCGTGCGTGTGTGTGCGTGCAGTGTGTGTGTGTGCGTGCAGTGTGTTTGTGTGTGTATGTGTGTGTGTGTGTGTGTGTGTGTGTGTGTGTTTACCAGGCTGATCTGGGACTGCAGCTCGATCTGCAGGGACTGCAGGGTCCTCTTCAGATCACTGATCTCGGTGTGAGATGTCTGGAGGCTATGTGTGTTGGTGCTCACCGTCTTGTTCAGGTCATCAAACTGGAAAGGGGAGAGAAGGGATTGTATGAGCAAGGCCGGCCAATGGGAGGGGGTAGAAACGGACAGGGTGGGAGTTGTGGCTACTCAGTAAGTTATTCATTTATAATGCTAATAAGGCCCCAAAGGAGTTATCAAGGGTATAAATCAGTTGAGTGTATTGTAGATTATCTTTATGGAATAAAAAAGAAAATTCGACTTCTAAGTATTCACAGTAAAAGTGGATAAGATCCATATCAATGAAGTTATTTACAGTTAATGGTTATCCAGAGGTTTAACTCTTTCTCTCTCTCTCTTTTTCTCTCTCTTTTTCTCTCTCTTTTTTTCTCTCTCTCTCTCTCTCTCTCTCTCTCTCTCTCTCTCTCTCTCTCTCTCTCTCCTCACCTTGACCTTGTACCAGCTCTCCATGTCTTTGCGATTCTTTTCGGCGATGCCCTCGTACTGGGTCCTGATCTCATCCATCACACGGGTCATATCCTCTTGTGGAGCCGCGTCCACCTCCACGGTCACCTCAGAGCTCATGTGGGCCCGCAGGGCGGCCAGCTCCTATAGGATTGAAGACAGAGGGGTCAAAGGTTAACCAGGCAGGGTTTACCCCATTTGGGGATATAATCTGTTGATGAGGTCAGAGGTCAATAGAGGTGGAAAAGGTGGTAAAGGGTAAAGGTGGTAGAGGTGGAAAAGGTGATAAAGGGGTCAACTTGGATGAAAGTCTGGTTTGACACACACACACACACACACACACATACACACACACACACACACACACACACACACACGCACACACACACACACACACACACACACACACACACACATTGACAGGCAGGTAGAGGGTCAACATGGGTGAAAGTCAGATGAGGTTACAGTCTAACAGTAATAACAGTAATTTCAAGATGCCCTGAGATGCAACTGGTGTCACAGGTATTGTTCAACCATAAGTTAAACCATATGAATTGTCAAGTCACTTGACTGTAACAAACAGTCTCCACCTTTCATGATATGATTACTATATAGGCCTAGGTGATACAGATGTTAGCGTTAGCTTTGTTGACATCCTGTACAGCAGGGGAGGCTAGTGGAGGTAGAAATCGGAGGATGGCCTTTGACACCATTACTCGCTCCGTTCTGTGCATTACAATGAACGCGTCCTCCGATTTCCAACCTCCACCAGCCTCCACAGCTGCCCCTGAGGAAATAGATGATTATACTGTATAAACTGTTATACTAATCCATCAGGATAGGGGACTGGCCATCTTGTGATCTCTGCTGAGGTTATCACTTGAATAATTTAAAAGCTGTATCTTGATGCTGCAATGTTAATGTTGAGGAACCAAAGCCAGAGAATTGTACTCCTGTGTACTCGTAGATTGGGATGTAATAAAAGCTGATTCTGATTAAACTGCTAGGCTGGCGCCACACGGCCGCAGGGCCTAATGCCATTGGCTGCCAGATGTACAGGTACACAAACAGAGCCAAAAGACCCACCAGACAAGTTATGTCTGCTCTGCTGTTTATACTATCAATAGTACGGTCAAAGACAACAGTGCTTGGCAAGCGACAGTATAGGTCTTATGCCTCTAGTAACTCCATTCGACGTAGAGTAACGTAAGCTAGAATGGTGTTTTCTTAAAGGGAGAATGGATAAGAACTAGGAGCAACGTGTGGGTTTTTTAGATGTTGATAAAGCGATGATTCAATAAGCACTTTACCATGGAAAATATTCCACAGTATTATATTAAGTATTGAGGGCTCTTCTAAGAGACAAAGTATGATGAATTTGTTCGTAGTCACTGGTCTAAGGATACGGTTAGAACTTGATGAGGGTAAGCTGATCTGAGATCTGTGCCTAGGCCTTGGGGAACCTCTGCGGCATTGGGGTCATTTTGAACCCGGTCTGACTCCTTTGCGGTCCCCAGGGGAACGGACACCCACCTCTGCGTGGTTCTTCCTGAGGTAGACCAGCTCCTCCTTCAGGCCTTCGATCTGCATCTCCAGATCGGAGCGGGCCAGGGTCAGCTCGTCCAGAAGCTTCCGCAGACCAGCGATGTCCGTCTCCACCGACATACGCAGGGACATCTCATTCTCAAACCTTTTTACCATGAATGAATTAATAGATTAAGGGATGGATGGATAGATGAATGAATGAAATGAAAGAATGAATCTATTTCCTAACTAGAAATACATAGAGGTGACAACATCAAAGAACAAAAAAAGAACATTGAGTGAAGTCGTTCTATTGTAGTCCTTCACAAGGGGGAAAGGAAAGACAATAGACTATTTAGTTACCAGACTAATCGTTAACGCCGCCAACGGTAAATATGACAAAACGTCACCAAAACCAGTCGTACCAGTTTTTCTTTCAGTTGACCGCTACAGTGGTTTCAAGTGCACAGCCATGTGACATTTATGATCATCGGCCTCATGTGATGCACTGTAATGTAGGCTAATACTGAGTGAAGCAATAATGCCCTGGTAATTGTTTTACGTTAAAGTCCTGTGATTAAAGTTGACATTTTTTCTGTGTGAAAAGTGTGAGTAGAGTGTATTCCTTTCATGAGTCATGAGTGAAACACAGACACACACACACGCATTTACACACACACACACACACACACACACATACACAAGCAGAGAGAGAGACACACACACATTCTACTCACTTGACTTTGAAGTCGTCAGCTGCCAGCTTGGCATTGTCGATCGACAGCATAATCCTGGCATTGTCCAGGGTGGCATCATGGATCTGGAACAAACAAAGACAATATTATTCATACAAAGTAATTTAGGAAAATGAATTAAACAATAAATTGTATGAGCAACCATGACGTGGCCAAAAAGGGCAATCAATACAATTGTATCGTACTATGACTCATTCAGGCATTGTGTGCCGTTACATTGTCCTCTGACATGTTGGAAATTGATGTGACAGGTACACAAACTGGGCTAATGTGGCAATTTGAGTTTCACGCCGGAACTAAGCCCTTTCTAGTCATGGTAACCTTTTTCTTTCAGTGGAAATAAACGAAACAAACATGTGTATGCAACAGTCGTGTCTTTCATGTTCAGTAAATCCATTACTTCTGAAAATAACCTGTCTATCAAAGGTTTTACAAATCCACAACCTGAGGGCACAGTTGTAACCTGACAGCTTATTTGAGAAGCAGGCAGCCTCCATGGGCTTCATGATATTTAGAGAGAATTTATACAAAACGCAGCCTTTTTGATGGTCAAAAAGCATCTATCTCACTTCAATAAATTCATGGTCCAGATGCTCACCTTTCTGTGCAGGTCAGCAATAATCGCCTCGAAATGGCTGTAGTCCCTGGCTGCGGTTCCTCCGGACTTCGAATCGTACCACTCTCGGATCTTGAACTCCAGCTTGCTGTTGGCGCTCTCCAGAGAGCGCACCTTCTCCAGGTAGGTGGCCAGACGGTCGTTCAGGTTCTGCATGGTGGCCTTCTCGTTAACCGACACCCCGTTGCCCCCTCCATACCCGCCGGACAGGTCAATAGAGCCACCGCTCGCTAAGCCTGAATAGGACATGCGGGCATTCTGTCCACCCGCCCCGGCGTAAACACTCGGTGCCCGGGACATGGAGATCCGAGAGTACCCCCCGAGGGACCGCGAGGAGGACTTCAAACCACTGCCCCCGGAGTAAGATGCGCGAATCGACATAGTTGTTGAGTTGCTGTGTGGTTGAGTAATAGAGAAAGTTAACGGTTGACCTGTCGACCCGATGAGTGGTACACGTACTAGTAGAAGAGCTGGTGATGTTACCTGTCCAAGGTAGCAGAATATATATACCCCGTGGAGGTGGGTGGGTGCGGCTCCAGGGCGTTTTGAGATAATGATTTACTGGAACGTGGATCCCTGGCTCCACGCATCATACAGGTGTGTCCTGAGACTCGAGTTCATCAAATAAGGGCTGAGCTGAGGTGTGGTGATGTGATGAGCGTGAGAGTTGACAATAATTGAGGAAAAAAAAAACTCTTGTCAGTTTTATCACCTCCTTGGAGTCAGTCTGTAGTCTGTTGTCACGGCATCTTCATTTACATTCACATTTTTGGCAGTTAGCAGACGCCTAGCAGAGGCTTACAACAAATAGGCTACATTAATTTCGTTGTTTGGTACCTGTACTATATCAATGACAATAAAGACCATTCATTCATTCATTCATTCATTCAAGTGAATCATCTATCCATACATAGTCGTAGCAGGGAAAAGTAATCTATGCTCGGGCCAGGCGCCACTGGCAGTCATCGTGCTAGAAGAAGGAAAATCAGTTTTTTGCTTTTGCTTTTGCTTTATTTCACAATAGAGAAACTGTACTGGGGGGGGGGGGGGGGGGTAGAGGTGAAGTAGATGTCTCATGTCATGAGGGACAGTTAAGGTGTAGCCTAAAGGAAGACGAGTTGTTAATGTGAGGGGAATGTTAAAGGTTAGGTGCAAGCTGTTTCCTTCATCATAAAATACATGACACATTTTCTTTTCCCATCAATTGTATTGTCTTTTGTCTGGGTAAGCATTGTACAATCTACAGACAGTAACCTAACCTATCTCAAACTTAAAGGAGGAAGGTTTGCAGGTATATCATAACATTTTGAGATATTGCCATTATAATCACATTAATTCACACATAAATACAGGAACTCACCTTTTTTGCATAATGGAAAGAAGAAATGGGCAGGGACATGGTAGCCTATAGTTTACGTTTCTGTATTGCCTTAGTGAAACTAAGATCTAGAAAATAATGTTCTGCACTGTAGGTACTTTCCCTCCCACAATATTGATCTTAACATAAAAGTGGGGCATGGTCGATAAAGATTAATTTATGAATGCATATTATATGATATGCACTAGACCATGGATACTTTACTATGTTCAATGTTCGCACGAAGATACACATCAAAGTACAGATTTGTTTTGAATATCGTTCAAAGTAAGTAAGGTAGGGTGTTTGGGGTATCTGAGAGGGAGAGAGAGAGAGGGGGGGTGGGAGGGAGGGAGAGAAAGAGAGAGAGGGACGTAGAGAGAGAGTGAGAGGGGGGAGGGAATGGGAGGGAGAGAAAGAGAGAGGGAGGGAGGGAGAGAGAGAGTGAGAGGGGGGAGGGAATGGGAGGGAGAGAAAGAGAGAGGGAGGGAGGGAGAGAGAGAGTGAGAGGGGGGAGGGAATGGGAGGGAGAGAAAGAGAGAGGGAGGGAGGGAGAGAGAGAGAAAGCGTGTTTGTGAAGTGTGAAGGAGAGTCACCTCAGGAATGTATCCATTCATATCATTATCATGTGCCCACTCTCTTTGACAGGTCCTTAGAGGTTTACTTGACAGCTGTAACACATACACACACACACACACACACACACACACACACACACACACATACATACAACACACCCGTAATGCCCTGGTAATTATTTTACGTAAAAGTCCTGTGACTAAAGATGGCTTCTCCCTGGAAAGTGTCTGTAGAGTGTATTCCTTTCACCAGTCATGAGTGAAACACACCCAATTGCAAGATGAACAAGGTTTTGTTGAAGGTTTTGTTGTTTGTTCTCGTGTTTTCAAATCAAGTCATATCAATCCTAAGTTCATTGATTTGATTTGTTAGGATCTCCATTAACTGATGCAAAGTATTTAGTGATCCTAAAACCGTTGTTTGTTCTATTGAGTGGGCTCTTCAACACTTCAACTTTTTTTTTAATATGAAAAAAGAATAAAGAAGCTTTTTGGTAATTTGCGCGACTTGAGAATTGTCGACATGCAGACCTTTTCACCAGACCGTGTCACATATTCTGTTGATCAATATCTTTTAGCCTTTAGCAATCATCTGTCATTTGAGTGAGCGCTGTGCAGGTTGAGTGCCCTTCCTTATAAGCGTGCTGGTAGCTGCTTATTAAGATGTTCATAGAGAAATAACATTGTATCTGTCCAAATCCATTTTTTCCCCAACAGTTTGCTTATAATAGGTAACAAGCTGATTGGTCTGCTGTTAGAGCCAGAAAAGGCAGCGCAAGCATTTTTTTTAAAGGATTACCTTAGCCTCTTTCCAGATTTGTGGGCACATATTATTGCCAAGACTAAGATTAAAGATGTGGCATATGGGAGTGGCAAGTCTGCTACCATCCTCAATAGCATTCCATCCAGGTTGTCAATACCAGGTGGTTTCTCATTTTGTATAGACATAATCATTTTTCCACTTCTTCTGAAGTCACTTTACAGAATTCAAATGAGCAGTTCTTCTCTTTCATTATGTTGTGTAGTACACATGTGTACAATGGCTCACATTGTGGTGTTGGCATTTCCTGCCTGAGTTTACATACATTGTCAATAGGGGTGTAACGGATCACCTAACTCACGGATCGGATCGTGTCACGGTTTTTGAGTCACGGATCGGATCATTTTTCGGATCAACACAAACATTTTTGTTTTTATAAAAACTGCTTTTTCCTTGAATTCTGTAAAAACACCACTTTTACTATGTGACAAAAACCAACAACATTCAAGATGTCAAAACTGGTAATATATATATATATATATATATATATATATATATATATATATATATATATACATACATATATATATAATATATATATAACATATTCTACACTCAAACATTACATAATTATACTGAAATACACTCAATTTAAATGATAGGAGAGAGGGAGGAGGCGCCTGGTTGCAGCAGTGAATCACTGGGCTCTTTAAAGCAGATGAATACACATGTTTTATGCCACTTTTAACTAAATAATAAAGTGAACCCTTATTTTGAACATGGTATGAAAAAAATGCCTACATTATCAGAAGTTGTCGAGCTACCTTTTTCGTGCCTCCCGTCATAGTTGACAGAGAAGCCAAAGTGCTCCCATACATGGGATTTAAATGACGAGGGAGGCATTTCGAGTTCTTCTCCGCCGAACAACGTAACATGATACACTTGGGCCGCGTTCGTAAATTCGCTTTGAGAGCGCCGGAGCGCACACTGGGTCCGACGTCATAAAGGGACCAAGTAATTTGATTGGACAAGAGGCGTTCCTTGAACGCTGATCAGATTCCAGAGCGGATTTACGAACGCAAAAAAAAAAAAAAAAAAAGAGATTTTTTTGGGGGGGGGGGATCCGCGGTACACACGCGTTCCGAACCGTGGAGGGCGATCCGAACGGATCACGGAATTTCCGTGATCCGTTACACCCCTAATTGTCAATAAAGTGATTGTTGAAATAATTGGCAATATCTATCGGTTCAGTTATAAAAGACCCTTCTGCTTCAATGAAAGATGGAGTTGAGTTACTCTTTCTACCCATGGTGTCATTTAAGGTGTTCCAGAGCTTCTTTTCGTGTTTTATATAATGAATCCTGGATTCATATTACAATTTCTTCTTCTTTTTGTTCAATTTAGTGACAACATTCCTCAGTTTACAATATACAACGTACTTGCCAATCAGATATTTGCCACTCCCATTGCCTCACCTCTCTTAACCATGCATTCTTTTAGTTCATCATCAACCCAAGGCTCCCTATCAGCTGCATGCTTATCTAGAACTGGGCCCATTGAAAACGTTAAGTGCCGTATCTGGGTCTATTTGTTTACTGACATCCGACCAGCAGATATTTCTAACATCATCCACATATAAATAACGACAGAAACGCTTGTACAGTCTTTTATATACAATTTTTGGACCAGCCTTTGGAACTTTAGTCTTCCTAGATATGACCACTAAATGATCACTAAAGCCAATGGGAATACTGTAGATACAGCTTTAGAGCAGAGTTCAACAGTATTGGTGTAAATGTAAATGCATTTGAATGATACAGTTCCCGTTTGGTTAGTGTGCACCCTGGTAGGTTGGTTAATAACCTGAACCAGATTACAGGCACTGGTTATAGTAAACACTTTCTTTTTCATAGGACAGCTTGATGCAAGCACATTTATATTTAGGTCTCCCAGGACATAGATTTCTCAATTTTCATCGCATGCTCGTGTGTGAAACGTTTCACACAGATTGATCAAATGCACAGGATACAGGATGTAATTTGTACAGATATCCAATTCTATCTATACTATTAAATAGATTTAGTGACATTTATAATAAAATAGAATAACATTTGTATGTGCCTTGGGCAAAATAAACACTGTCTGGATCACTTTCAATGCTTGGCATGCTATCTATTATATAGTGAATGTATGTCATTACCTCATAATTACACAGTCGTTGACTGTGAGAAGAAGTGTTGATACACCGATGAGCCAAAACATTATGACCACCTGTCTAATATGCTGTTGGTATTATGTCTAATATGCTGTTGTGTTACAAGGGGGGTCAGCGAAGAGGACTCCCCATCGCCCCTACTGGTCGAAGAGCGACAGTGCTCCAGCCCTGGACTAATAATTAGTCCAGGGCTGGAGCACTGTCGCTCTTCGACCAGTAGGGGCGATGGGGAGTCCTCTTCGCTGACCCCCCTTGTAACACTGTTGGTATTATGTCTAATATGCTGTTGGTATTATGTCTAATATGCTGTTGGTATTATGTCTAATATGGTCAGGGTCACGGCTCTGGTCAGGGTCACCAACGACCTCCTGATGATAGCAGATACTGGCTCCCCATCCCTCCTCATTCCCCTGGATTTAACAGCAGCTTTTGACACCGTGGACCACAACATCCTCCTTCACCGTCTGCACTCCACCATTGGCCTCTCTGACACTGTCCAC
>NC_137675.1:12069365-12081865 GCF_963989245.1 Nansenia antarctica
ACATTTACAATACATTTTACATTTTTGGCATTTAGCAGAGGCCTTTATCCAAAGTGACTTGCAACAAATATATTTCTCTAAGTAAGTGAATCATCTATCCATCAGTTATCGTAGCAAAAAGTAATCTATGCTATGACCAGTGGCCATTGCAGTTATAGTATTAGAAGAAGAAAGACTTTTAAAATGTATTTATTTATTTTATTTATGATAGAGAAACTGTATAAGTTTATGTTTTTTCATAAGTACATCTTTATTGGGATAGAGATACTAGAGAGTGACAGGAAGGAAGGGTGAAAGAGAGGAAGGATGACATACAGGACGGCCGGAATCGAACCGGGGACCTTGACATGGCTGACGCCTTAGTGTGCTACGCCAACACGAGCGCCCCCAATACTTGTGTTTTTAATGTAATAATAACAAAAGTATTATTATTATTATTATTATTAACAACAACAACAACAACAATAATAATAATAATAATGCATACATTTTATAAAGTACTACCTCTATCGGATTTATATGTGTGTAAATCTGGCTCTACTAGCCAGTGTCTCCCCAACCATAGACCTTGTCACTGCCAGACATATTAGTCATTAAGTACTTTATAAAGACAGGTATGTGTTGTGCATGGGAGAAATACTTTGTAGTATAATTGCCTTACTGATAGTCCTATTGACCTACACACGTACACACACACCACACCCTATGACGAAATGCCTACAGCGTCAGGTGGTCACAGTACACTGGCCTGGGGAAGGTGTTGAAGGATGTATAGTCGATGAGTAGATAATCATTATTATGCTTAATAGGCTGACATGCTATGTGGCATATCTACAGTAGCTCCATATACAGTATGTCCATCTGTCTCTTCCTACATTATATCTGTCACTTTCACTTCATGTAAATTAATGATTTAACTCTGCAACCATCTGGATGGCTGTGATATCTTAACTGAGATTATGACAGAGTATGTTGATCATAAAAGCATAATGTTGAAGGACTTAGCTGTGATAAGCTGTTTATATAGCTGTTTTTTATATTTAAGTTCCAAAGTTCTCTGATTTCAAAATGAGGCACTGGCTGGTAGAGCCAGATTTACACACATGAACCCGATAGAGGTAGCCTAAATTCACCATTCAATTGGCAGGTTGTACTATGGGCGATTGTTTCATATTTCATATCGGCATTCTTTGCACATGCATATAGGAAACACATGCATACAGGTAACTTAGGTACTCTGCCTCCCCCGGAGTAACCTCGTTTCAAGTTTATTGTTACGTCAGATTACACAAGTGTAAGAGAGTCAAATTCTTAGGCTTCGGTTCCTGACATTGCAGCAAAAGACAATAAGGCATAATTCAAGATTTTAAAAAAAAAGTGACAGTAGTACAGTAATGTATATATATAAAAAATTTAAAAAGACGATGGGGATATAGTTAGCAGTATCCGGACAATTGGAGGACAACAGTAGCACCCTGTATCTCTGTCCGTGGTTCCTGTCGTGGCTGGTTATCATTGACGTCTAAGGCGTGGCTGTGTCTGGGGCTGGCAGGGTGGGGTTGATAAAGGCATGAAGGAAAGTCACCTGGTGAAAGGACACTGGCACAAGATTAAAATGGCTTTAATAAAGATTTAACAGGCATCTATGGAGTCTGCAGATGGACTAGCCTACATTCAGTCAGTTAAAATGAAAACAGTGTTAGGATTTAAGTGGTGCTTATTCAGTCTCTCTGAAGAACTTGTATACAGTCCATTCACACATGAGTAGGGCGTATCAGGTGACGAGTTAGATGCATTCACGCAGGATTAGACGGAGTTTAGGTGGGTATTAAGGGCCATCTCATCTACTGTGACTGTGATTTCCATTGTAGTTAATAGAACTGAGGTTACTCAAACAGGATAAGAAAGGTATTTAGGACTGAATGGGTATTTCCATGGATGAGATAATAGTGTTTGTCCGATGGACAATCAAAAATGTATGATGATTCATATTCTTGAAGAGCCGTAGACTATAAGGCCCAATCCCGATTCCCTTTTCTACCCCTATGGCTCGTTTTCGAGTGCCACTCGATTTTGAGCCAAGGCCTTGGAACAGAGCCACAAGCCATAGTGGTTGAAACCTTTCCCTATGAAATGGGATAACCCTTCAAGACCCTGATACGTCATCAGTAATATCATAGAAAAGCATTGACGCTTCATTCACCACTTAAGTTTTACGCTATCAATCGATCAAACAATTCATTGAATAAAAAAGAACAATGCTTCATTATCAGACCATGACAGAATAACGGCGCTCTAACCTGTATGAAACCTGTGCTCCTATCCTGCCAGTCTGCACTGATATAGGACAACAGTGCAACAACTTCGCGGCTGAACTTAAGTTAAATTTACGGCGTCATATGCCATCAAAGGGAAAAATGCAAAAAGGGGGCAGATTTATTTTTATGGCGTTCCGAAATCCGATGTGACAGGAACGCTGGAGAAACAGCCGCTGTCCACTGCATTAGTCAACTACATGCTCCTTGAGTCTCCCACTCACTGCTCTCCATAAAAAAATAAGACATGGAAATATGTCAATATGCGCGACTGTCATCCACAAATCAGCCTGTAAGGTTAGACACAGCACGTCGGCATAAAAGCGATTTTTTTTTGTTATGCTTGTTATAAAGAAAAGGTCTATAATGCATTGAAATGACATTTAACTAAGATAATAAGATGGTTATCATAATTGTTTAAATCTTTATTAATAAGTAATTACAGAGAAAGTAATGACATTTGTGGCTGTGTTCCATATTGAAAAGAGCGAAACTTCTGTAGATGATTTGCAATGCATTCTGGAATCAAGGGGTAAGGCTCCGAAGCTAGTCTGGTCCTGAAATTGCTTCAAACGAAGCCGTGGATAGCCCTCCTCCTACCCCTTAGCCCTTGATGAAATATGAATTGGGACTCCCCTACCCTAAATGTGAACGCGCAAAAAGGAAGCCATAGGGGTGAAAACAAAGCCGTAGGGGTGAATTGGGATTGGCCCTAAAGACCCACCTTTTTAGGCTACACCTGGGCTCCTCCTCAGACCTCTCCACCCCCTAACACCCTGTTGTATAGTTGATTCACTTACTTAGACAAATGTACTTATTGGAAATCGCTTTGGATCAAAGCGTCAGCTAAATTACTTCAATAAATACAAAAGTTGTGACCCCAAAATGGGTTCTATCTTTTTTTTCTTCAGTTAGCACATTTTGAAGATACTGGCTAGATTAACAGTCCGTGAAATTCCTGTATGCATTCACTGAACACTGAATTTATAATAATTAGTCTGAAAAACGAATGTGGAATGTTCGAGTGGACCCAGAAGTGAGTCACTCCAGTCCTCAGTACAGTATTCAGTGTTTTCTGATAGAAGTTGTCTGATAGAGTGCATTCACACAAGGCTACAGTAGGGTTACAGTATTGGTTTAGGTACTACTGTGTGCAGCAGGTCAGTTTTTAAAAGGTTTTTGGTTGATGGTATAATGACAGTACTGCAACAGTCAACTGGCCATTTCTTCACATTATATTTGAGGTATTTCACCTTGGCAATACAACCAACAGGGGGCATCATTGAGCAATTCTAATGGATAGGCTTGTTGTGGAGCAGTAGCTCAAGACAATGGGCGACATCCACAGGGCTGTTGTTCCACAATTGTTCCACGTACCAGGAACGAGGGGTCGATCTAAACCCTTTTCTTATATACTCATTAGAGTGTTGATTAATAAACCTTTAACTTCCCTCATCTGTTGTCCTGCCTGTTCATTTTCTTACCACATTTTAGCATTGTTAGAATGTTCAGAATTACAAACAGACTGCCAACGTACTGCCAAGTAGTTAGAACGTGGATTTCCCCATGTGCAAATCTGTCTCTCCCATTCTTTTCAGTCATTTTATCCACACTGCTGCGTGCGTCAGCGAACGCCTGTTTTCATCTGGTTCTAGTTCTCACTCATTGCTAGCAAACTCATTGCTAGCAGCACCTGTGTGTAATTGTCACTAATGCTATATGTAACCTCACTTCCCTTCTCTCCCAGCTTAGTCTTCACTGTTTGTTGGTTATGAGTTATATGGGTATACTAGTACTAATTTGAGACTGTGATCTCTGGTCTTTGGTCCTGTGTTGCATACTCTTTCTAAGTAAAGATCCTTTTGTTTGGTACCGCTAACTACTCGTCCGCCTCCCTTTCTCTGCATCTCACCTGGGTCTGCTTACAACACCTAAACCTTACAGAAGACTAAGCCAACATGGAACCAAAGGATGTAGAGCAGTGCCGTCTCACTCTAGTAGTGCAAGACGCCGTTCTCGCTAGACACAAGCATAATAAGGGAACTAGCCTGTGGCAGACTACTCAGTCGACTTACGTACCTTGGCTAGAGAGGCCGGATACCTTGGCTAGAGAGGCCTTTACGCTCAGGGACCGTCAGTCCGAGATCATCAAGGACAAGCTCTTCCTCAGGGAGTTACCAAACCCTTACACTATTTGATGTTCAGTGTTCAAGTTTTTATGTTTCAGTTTCAAGTTTTATTGTTATGTGACATTACACAAGTGGAAGAGAGTAAAATTCTTAGGCTTCGGTTCCTGACATTGAAGCACAAGACAATAAGGCAATAGGCAAGATAATTCAAGATAAAATAAAGTGACAATAGTACAAGACATAAGTGAGACAATTGGACAAGTGACAAGTTGTGGGAGACAAATAGCAGTACAAATAGTAAAATAAAATGGTAAAAAAGAAGAATGTCATGAGAGTTGCACTTGGTGGCAGTGGGTGTAAGAGGTAGTATGAGTAAAGTGACTGTGTGCTTAAGGTTTATGTTGTCCGTATACATGGGATGTGCTTGGGGATGATAGTCAATTGTCTACAGTAGGCTTGTTTATGAGCCTGATCGCCTGGAGGAAGTAGCTGTTGGTTAGCCTCTGAGTTTTGCTCCTGAGGCTCCGCAAGACACTTCGTCTTTTGGACGGCATTAATGGAACACACTGTGGTTGGGTTAGGGTTAGGGCTGGGGTTGGGTTAGGGTTAGGGCTGGGGTCGCTGACGACCCTCCGGGTGGAGGCTGTCAGGGTGGAGGCTATGTGGCGTCTAACTACAATTTCTCAGCTAACTTTTCTGGTGGAACTGCATTCACACAGGATTAAAGTAGGTTTAGGATTTAAAGGGGGTGTACTGTATGCAGGTGTTCCAAAAATAAGCTCGTCCCCAGGCTGTTGCACACAGCACATTGTCACGTCTGGACTTTTACGACAGTTTGCCCAGGTGACCCTCGTGACGACCTCATCGGGACAACAAACTCCAGTAGTTTTGGTCTGACCCTGTCCAGGTCAGTAAACAGCTTGGCCTGGCCTCATTTAGGCTCGCCGACGACACTCGCTGGCATGCTACCCGCCTGCGTAAGGTGCAGCCTCCCCCTGGCCCAGGGCTGGGTGTGGCCTCTTCCACAGTCTTGCCAGCCGCACGGTTGGATGAAGCAGCAACCCCGGCCTACCAGGCTCAGCCCCAAGGCGTGGAGCCGCCACCAGTGGCTGTGGCTGCACCAGAGCCACGTCTGGTTCGAGCACGCAACAGGCCTGAACACTTCATGACTTCATGACTTTGTGACTTCATGACTGAGTATCACACCTAGGTTGTGTGAGGGGGGGGGAAATGTTACGTCTGGACTTTTACGACAGTTTGGACTTCACTACAGTGCCGTATTCTGTTTTGTGTTATGACGACTTACGTTATGTGGTTAACACGTTGTTGAATAAATGGAGTAAGCTCCGACTTGAGCTCTGAGTTTCAGTCTTCGTTATTAAACATAACACACATATAATTCTGGAATAACAACGACTCAAATCTGTCCTTAGAGGGAGTGAATTTACTGAATTGTATCATTACTTGATTTCAGCAAATCACACAACAGTGAGACGGGGTTCCCAATCAGAAACATGTGGTGCGCAAGCATTGGGGGGAGGTATAGTGGGAGATGATTGGTTGGTAGATTACGCAGATGAAGCCAATGGCTATGTGACCGGGAGGTTCTCCCAGTCCTTGTGTTGTAAACAAAGGCCAAGTCTGATGGGTTGGTCCACCAGACCTTCAGGGCATTTTGACAGAAGTTTCTGGCAAGGAGATTACTCATTGTTAGCCGTGAGAGAGACCACATACTGCCATTATCCTGTCAGTCTGGCTGCCAATCTGGCTGTGTTACCCGCCCCTGCTGCTTTCATCTTTTTGACTGAAAGTTCACTGGATCATAGTGATGACATCTCCTTTGGGGAGAAGGAGCTGTCTTGGTCCCCTTCTTTTTTCATTGTATATGCTGCCCTTAGGTAATATCATCAGTGAACACAATGTCTGCGTTCATAGTTATGCTGATGATACACAACTGTACATTCCTGTGGAGCCGAACAATCGGAGTGCCTTATGCTCCCTGACTGCCTGTTTATCTGCAACCAATCACTGGATGAGGATATGACAGAGATTCTCCTAGTTGGCCCCAAGAACAAAAGAGGTATACTCTTATCAAAAAGGCTAGGAAATCTGGCCCATCAGATTAAATTGGAAGTAACAAGCCTCAGACTCTGACCTGAGTTTTGAACCCCAAACAAATAGGGTGACCAGGACAGTGTTCTTTCATCTGAGAAATATAGCCAAGGCACGTTCATTTTGGGGTGTGCATGGGGTGTGCTTGGGGATGATAGTCAATTGTCTACAGTAGGCTTGTTTATGAGCCTGATCGCCTGGAGGAAGTAGCTGTTGGTTAGCCTCTGAGTTTTGCTCCTGAGGCTCCGCAAGACACTTCGTCTTTTGGACGGCATTAATGGAACACACTGTGGTTGGGTTAGGGTTAGGGCTGGGGTTGGGTTAGGGTTAGGGCTGGGGTCGCTGACGATCCTCCGGGTGGAGGCTGTCAGGGTGGAGGCTATGTGGCGTCTAACTACAATTTCTCAGCTAACTTTTCTGGTGGAACTGCATTCACACAGGATTAAAGTAGGTTTAGGATTTAAAGGGGGTGTACTGTATGCAGGTGTTCCAAAAATAAACTCGTCCCCAGGCTGTTGCGCACAGCACATATAATCTGGCCCATCAGATTCAATTGGAAGTAACAAGCCTCAGACTCTGACCTGAGTTTTGAACCCCAAACAAATAGGGTGACCAGGACAGCGTTCTTTCATCTGAGAAATATAGCCAAGGCACGTTCATTTTTAACCCAGCAGGATGCTGAAAAGCTAATGCATTATATCATTATATCAATGTAAGGCTCTTTTTACTGGTCTTCCTAAAAAGACAATTGAGAAGTTACAGCTGGTTCACAACTCTGCCGCTAGATTGACGAAAAAAACAAGGAAGAGAAGAGCATAACCCCTGTCCACTGGCTCCCTGTGTCTTTTAGAGTTGATTTTAAAATGTTTTCTTGTTTTTAAGGCTCTTAATGGCCCCATACATCCAAGAGTCATTGGTGTCCTATGTCCCCTCACAAGCCCTCAGGTCCTCTATGGCAGGTCATTTAAACGTACCGAAGGTTCCCCAAAAGGAAATTGGGGAAGCCACTTTCATTCATTACGCGTCAAAATTGTAGAACCCCCTGCCAAAAGCTATTAGAGAGGTGGACTCAGTAGACAATTTTAAACAACAGCTGAAAGCATCTTTTTAACCTGGCATACAACTACTAATACTTTTATTTCCAACTCTTTTTACTTTTTCAATTATGTTGTCTTTTATTAAAGTTGTTCTATTATTATTATGGTTGTGATATGGTTGTGTTTAACTATTTATTATTGTGATATAGTTGTACTAAACTGTCAAAGCACTTTATCATAAAAAAACTTCAGCATAAAGGGTCATGTTAAGAATGTGGCCTGAGGTACTCGCACAACCGTTATCAGTTTGGTTGGTTTTTGTTGCACAATGGTAGCACAATATAAAATGCTCATAGTAAGTTTTTATTTTGAGGTAGATTGTGGTGGTTTCTGCCCTGGGCTGACAAATATTGTTACCAAAATCTACAAATGTTATCAGGGGAACGTGATATCTATTGAGGCATAGAATATCCTAACAGGTGATTTAACCCGGACATTATCGTTATTAACTCACAGCTTTTAATGCTTCTTGGCCAATCGCAATCCTTGTTTTCATCAACCAGTTGTATAATTGTGTATATAACTATAATTTTACCATCTTATGTTGACTTACAGTAGAACAACAAGAACATAATTTACAACAGAGACCCGGTGTATACAGTTCTACAGGAAGGGAAAGTGAAGGGGTTGAATGAACCAAGAGGAAGCTTGGGTGTACAGGTGACCAATAGCATAAATCTTAAAGGGTCGTGTTAAGAATGTGGCCAGAGGCCCGAAAATAACAGTCATACTTGAGTGACATGTGATTCTGCAGCATTCTGACTGAGTGTAGGCTACATCCTAGTCTCAGGGTGCGTCCCCATAATCTAAAGTATGTTTCTCTCCTAGTCTCCTCTCCTAGTCTCCTCTCCTTATCTTCTTTCCTTCATCTGCACTTATCTATACTGTGAGCAGAGAGTGAAATCAAAATAGTGTGTGTATGCAGATACACAACAGCTAATGTCTGGCACTGCAAGTCCATTTGTTTTTGGGGGGGGGTATATTGTTCGAACTGAATTCCACTACGGTGGATAGAGATGGAAAAGTTCCAACAGGCAAACGCCCTGCTCCTTTAAGAGTTTCTGTGAAGTTAATCCCAGCAGCAGGACTGGATTTAAAACGTAATACCCTACAAATCAGAGCTCAATACCTTACATAATGATATCATGTTCAGACAAAAAACTTCTTGGCGTGTTATGAAAGTGTGTGTGTGTGTGTGTGTGTGTGTGTGTGTGTGTGTGTGTGTGTGTGTGTGTGTGTGTGTGTGTGTGTGTGTGCGTGCGCGTGCGTGAGTATGTGTGTGTGTTACATTATTATTAGTATGTTTGTATTATGTTTGTATTTTAATAAGTTGGAAATACAATAGGTTGGTTCCAGATCTGTGTGTGCTTCAGGCAACTTCAGAGTAGCTCGGGCAGGGATTGGCTGAATAACTTTTTGATCTGGAGCCAGGTTTCCTTCAGGCATTCAACCCAAGCTCCAAGTTCAAGTTTGATTTTCCTAGAAACATATACAAGTAGAATGTAGCTCACACACACACTCACACACACACACACACACACACACACACACACACACACGTGTATATATCATATATCACAGGCATATCACAGGCATATCAAAGGCATATCACAATGACGTGTGTGTGCGTGTGTGTGTGTGTGTGTGTGTGTGTGTGTGTGTGTGTGTGTGTGTGTGTGAGTGTGTGTGTGTGTGTGTGTGTGTGTGAGTGTGTGAGTGTGCGTGAGTGTGTGTGTGTGTGTGTGTGTGTGTGTGTGTGTGTGTAGCATGTCACCGCTATCAGGGTTGGAGCTGTTGAGATAATGTACAGTGTCTTATCTCATAACATATTGGTTGTTTGGTTACACTCTATTTAGATAGTCAGTTCCATGGACATTATTTACAAACCAAGTTTGACCACTAGCAAGTTGTTGCATGTCTTCAGAGTTGCATTTGGCATTTTTGGGGGGGATAGTTTCAGCACCCAGAGGCCATTTACATGTAAAGAGGTCTTTCCAAATATTCTGGTGCTCGTTGCCCGTCCGAACTTCTCTGGAGTGGGGTGGTGTGGTGTGGGGTGGTGTGGGGTGGCGTGGGGTGGAGTGGTGTGGGGTGGAGTGGGGTGGTGTGGAGTGGTGTGGGGTGGGGTGGAGTGGCAATTTAATAATCCCCAAGGGGAAATACATGTTCAGCAACAGATATACAATGCAGTACAAAGGACCACATACAACTATGTGTGTGTGTGTGTGAGGGGGGGGGGGTTAGATTTAAGTTATTGTCTTGGGGTCCCCCTCTCTGGTCACTCCCACCCCCCCCCCCCTGCCTGGCCTTTCCTGACCTCCCCAGTCACAGGGACGGCCTGCCTCAGCGTTCCTTCGTTGTCGTGAGACGGCGCTGCTTCTCTCCGGGGCTTGTGGGAAGAAGGACGCGTTGCGTCGTCTCCGACGGAACAGGCTGGGTCACATTCCCCGCACGCGCACACACACACACGCGCACACACACACACCCACAAAGTCACTCACACAGAAGGTGAGTCACACAGGGACGTAGGACTCTGTTCCACAGCCTCTCTGAACACGGCTGCTACCCACGGAGCTGAGGCACGCCCAGGCGGGGTTTTGTTGTGTTGTTCCGTGTCCTGTGGTCTACCGCGCTGCAGCCAGCCATTATCAATAGCCGCTCATCAACAATCTCGCCATCTAGCCTTCAACGCCCTCATGCCAAGGGGATAGGCCAGGCTGGCAGCAGGCAGAGTGGGCGTGTGTGTGTATGTGAAGCGGTAAGTGGTGAGTTTGTGGATGTGTGTGTGTGTGTGTGTGTGTGTGTGTGAGGTGGTAAGTGGTGATTTTGTGCGTGTGTGTGTGTGTATGTGTGTGTGGTTGGGGTGAGGGGGGCGGAGGGGGGGGTGCCCTAGTGGCCTTGTGTGATCCCTCTCCACATTTCTTATCCTCTGTTTGTTTTTCTTTTGATGTGGGGGTGGTGTGTGTGTGTGTGTGTGTGTGTGTGTGTGTGTGTGTGTGTGTGCGTGCGTGTGTGTGTGTTTATGTGTGTGTGTGTGTGTGTGTGTGTGTGTGTGTGTGTGTTTGCTGATGACTCTCTCCTGTCTCATCTGTCTCTCCCAGTCCTGTCCAACTAAAACAAAACCATCCAGGATCAAGTCTCTCTGACAGAATCCTGGGCTTATCTACGGCGCGAAACCACAACACCGTCTGAGGACGTGTTCGCAAAACATTAGAGAGAAAGCTGGCTAAGCCCTTCAACCACTGTAGCCTGGTTCCGGTCCAGATCTACCTTTACACCCTGTAATCTACCTCTAACCAAGATAAATCGACTTTTAACAAATTCCTATTCATTTATTCTCATGATGTCATTCCAGTACATGGTTGGCATGACATCAACGAAAATAATAGTTGGCCGAAGGAGAAAAAGTAAAGGTGTGTCATAGTGAGATTGCTGAAGGCAAACTATAAAGACAGACACACTACTTGTAGAAGGTTTATAGTCTGTGTGCATGTAATGTGCAGTCAGTAAGTGCTGGCTCAGTTGGTCTTTTTGTGCTGATAATCCCTAGATCCTCACAAGGGGTTCGGAAGGCAAGGCTGTTTGCTCAGAGAGGAAGTGAAAACCATTATTGATCAGTCAATGTGTCATATTTTAACCCTCAGTCGTCTGATGTTTGTATTAAACACATTTAGCGGAAAGAAAATTGGCTATTCAGGAGGTGAATGAGTCATGAGTAATGTCCACTCCTCTGAAGCAGTATTTTCTGACTTGTGATTCATTCAAACGCACAAATACACGTTTCATTCGGTTAGTTTTTTTCAATATGTTTTATTTTTTTCATTCTTGCTCAGAGAGGAAGTGAAAGCCATATTGATCCAACGAGTCAATCCTCAGTCATGTGAAGTTTCATGTGGAGCGGCTGTGGCTCAGCAGGTAGATTTCACATGTCAAGACCTTGGTCAAGACACTGATTCCCAAATTGTTCCCAATGAGGGGCTGACACCTTGCATGGTAGCTTGCCGGCATTGGTGTGTGAATGTGTGTGTGAATGGGTGAATGAGAGGCCATTGTAAAGCACTTTGGTAAAAGGCTTCAGACACAATACTGTTGTTCAGCAACAATACGCAGTACTTCTATTGTCCAATTTCAGTGGGCCTGCAAATTGTAGCCTCAGTTTCCTGTTCTTAGTTGACAGGAGTGGCATCCGGTGTGGTCCTGCTGCTGTAGCCCATCTGCTTCAAGGTTCGACGTGAAATGCTCGACTTCTGCATACCTTGGTTGTAATGAGTGGTTATTTGAGTTACTGTTGCCATTCTATCAGCTCAAACCAGTCTGGCCATTCTCCTCTGACCCTATGCCATCAACAAGGCATTTTCGCAGAGAGAACTGCCACTTACTGGATATTTTCTCTTTTTCAGACCATTCTCTGTAAGCCCTAGAGATGGTCGTGCGGGAAAATCCCAGTTGATCAGCACTTTCTGAAATACTCAAACTAGCTCATCTGGCACCAACAACCATGCCACATTCAAAGTCACTTAAATCACCTTTCTTCCCCATTCTGATGCTTGGCTTGAACTTCAGCAAATCGTCTTGACCATGTCTGCATGCCTAAATGCATTGAGATGCTGCCACATGATTGGCTGATTAGATATGTGTGTTAACGAGCAGTTGAAAAGGTGTACCTAATGAAGTGAGTGTATATACTTAATCATAATAACACAAATTACATAGCTCTTATTGTTGACTGTCTTTGTGTATTGATGTCTGCGATCTTGTCAACGTCTTACAATATATCATCATTACTTTACTCAATAAGTTGTGTCAGCAGTGATTGATGATGTTGAAACAAGGATGGATTCCTGCCT
>NC_137675.1:12086865-12089365 GCF_963989245.1 Nansenia antarctica
GTTAAGGTTGAGCTTGCGGTGGTAGGCTGAAATCCCAGCAGAGATGTCTGTAAGACACACAGATATAGATGTTGCCACCTGTGAGTCAGAGGATGGGAAAGAGAGGAAGAGTTGAGTGTCGTCTGCATAGCAGTGGTAGGTGTGAGGAAATTACCAAGCCAAGAGATATGTCTGCACTGCAGACCAGATCTCCCTAAGGGATTACAAAGATTGGCTTGGCTTGATAGAGGTTCTGATTATTGTGCAGTGTTCCCCTCTGGCTGCTGTCTTGGCCTAGATTTCTCTTGTAAAATAGATTGATCTCATTTGAGCTCAATGAGACGAACCTAAATAAATACAGTTTAAATTAGAATTAAATGAATAACTATCTGTCATAGGGAATCAATTAGGTCATGTTCAGTTGGAGAAGGGCCCTCTTTTTAAAAAAGAAACTATATTAACATTTGGATTTTTCCGATCTGCTATTTCTCATGGGGTAATAAATCAAGGGTAATGAATCAAGTCTAGATCAAAGACAGGCACCTCTAAGATTTAAAAAATGGTAATAAAAACTGTAATTATGCTAAAAATATAATCGCAATCAAGTTATTTTATGTTAAGTCATGTAATAAGCGTCCTACAAGAGTTGTTTCTGGCCTTTTTTTCAAAATGGGTGTGTGGTAGTCTTGAGTAAGCATAACACTCCTACAGTATGAACAACATCATGTGATGGTGGATTATGGTACTGGTATAAAACACACCCTGGGTTGATACTGTAAACCTTTGAATGTCAATGATGATTTTGGATGATGTGACTCATGGATTTTTAACCTGGGTCTCCACTAGGAATACTCCTGTAGAAATGTTTGTCCAAATAGAACAACATTTGTGACAGCAGCTGGTGAAACCGGGAACAAGTCGCCAAACCAATCAAAATGTTCTATAAAAAGAAGTTTTATTCAGAAATGTTTAAATACATTTCAGTGTTCAGGGTAATTAGAGTATTCAGAGTAACTACTCTAGTCTACACTAACTAGGTGTCAAGTGGCAGAGAGACGTTTCAGAGGTGTGGCTGAGGCCCCTTATCACAACGTTAAAGGGGTGGTGGTGGTGGTGGTGGAGTTGACAGTTCTAGACAGCTTGGAGAGCTAATGCAATTGTTTACTTTAGGTACTCAAGCAAGGTTACTCATTACATGAACCACGCCTGTTACAATGATTTAAGGTCAAGTCCCATGTTCTTTAATGTTAATGTCAACAAGAAGCGGTTTTGAGGTCAGATACTAAGATACTCTGAGAGACTTGGAGGTTTTTATATCCATGTCACAACGACATTAGCCTATTAGCTAATACCTTAGCTAAAGGCTATGTATTAACTCAGAGAGCTAATGTAAAACTTACTACCGTATCTAACCTCAAAACCATAAACCGGGTGGTGAAAAAAAATCTGTTTTAATCATTGAGAACTAAGACACTGTGAGAGTCTCTAGAGTTTGTTTATCTGTGTCGCAACTGCCTTAGCTAACACCTATAGCAAGTGTGACGGTACGGTCGATCATTGTTTCCCTTGTTTAATGCCCATGTTTAGTGGTTTTGTAGACAGATACTGGGATACCGGGAGACACTCTTGGTTCTACCGCAAACAGTTATAGGCTTGGTCTTGATGATCATGAATTATACAACAGTACTATGTGGTAAACTAGCTGAGCTGGTGGCAATTTGACAAGCACGAACAAGCATAATGTAAACCAGACTGGATTGAGCACTGATGTTATTCACACAGAACAGAGAGATTGTCTTCCCCATGCTTCAGTTATTGGGCTTTATTCAAAACATTCTTTTGTAAATGATCATAGACACAATCTTTATTCATGGTTTAGTGTACTGTGCAATAAAAGGAATCTGTACTACAGACTTTATACAAAGATGTTTTTGTTAAGAGTTAAACTATTCTGTTTTGATAAGCCTCTCCCATGTGATATTGTCATTAGTGGAAGGTGGTGGAGGTAGACATCAGAGGACAGACTCATTGTGATGCGTGGAATGGAATGAGGAATGGTATCAAATACACGTGTACCTCCACCAGCCTCCCCTGGTACGGCTCAGGTTCAAACAAAGTAAAAAAGACATGCAGAGTAATGGGGATGACATTGTGTGAGTATGTGTGTGCGTGTGTGTGTGTGTGTGTGTGTGTGTGTGTGTGCGCATTACAATGAGCCTGTTTCTATTCTATCACTTTCTACCTCCACCACCCTCTACTGATCCTCATATCTGAGAAAGGTTCCCTCCACCCCATACGGTACAGCACCTGTACAGACACCAGTGAACTGAGTTCTATTCTCATGTTCCTTGCGTTTGATTTCAGTCAAAACATTGCATATCTATCAACGAAATCTAACACAACCTGAAAGCTGAGTACATCAGTGTAATTTTTTTACAGTCATTTTTACAGTCATGTGCTTCAATAGTCATTGAATAGTCAGTCGTGTTTAGTATTGCATGAACAAAAATGTAAACACTTC
>NC_137675.1:12106865-12124365 GCF_963989245.1 Nansenia antarctica
GTTGGTGGAGAATGAACCTATTGGCCTCCTGGGCTTTAGCTATATGACGTTCAACTGTAGACTATAAGGGTGGTTCCTTCCTTGTCAGTGTGCTGTGTGTAGCCTAAATGCAAACAGTAATGCTACGCAGAGAGACTTGGAGAAACCCCTAGCTGAGAAACGACCTATGGCATAAGCTTGTATTCTAGAGAGCTTACTTTAACTTTATCACGCTGTAAGTAAACTTGTGTCCGTTCTCGACTACACGGACTACAAGGGGGGCTGGTGGTGGGGGTAGAAATTGGTGTCCAAAAAAGGACAGCCTCATTGTAATGCATGGAGTGAGGAGTGCTATCAAACATTGCTTATTCCATTTGCCTGCATCAAAATGAGCCCGTCTTCCAGTTTCTCCCTCCACCAGCCTCCACTGATATGGAAAATATGGCCACAGTCCAGACATAGCCTCTAAAATGTGTACAGTATACAGCAATGCTATGTAGAATTCCCATACTGCTCTCTGTGATCTCAAGTACAGTGAGGCTTCTAGCCCCACCTCCTCCTACGGCCCAATTCCAAACCGGCCACTAGCAGCCTACACGCTAGCCTAGCCACAATGGTAGATCTGGAGGATTGGATAGGCATAAGCAATACTGCAGCTTCTCCACTTTGCCCTTTAGTTGACTTAGTGAAATGTACAGTAAAACTATACATTTTCCTCAGATATACAAAAGATATAAGAGGGCAAGGTAGATTAATTGTCATCCCATATTGCATAATTCCCCAGTCTGAGTGGCCAGAGGGTACGGGCTAGGAGACCGATTTTGGGATTCAGCATTTATCTGAGAGACAGGGAACGTAACCTGTCTTCGCCAGAAGGGGGCAGTATTTGTAAATAGTTAAGACTGCATCATCTTGAATGCTTTAATTTTGGGATTGTGGTGTTTTAAGCCCCGTTTGCACAGAGGCACTTCCCATTACATTACCTGCATTCTACCGGTGCAGTTGTCTGTGTAATGGGGCTTTATACATAATATATATCTGCAATATACGACTGGTTACATTATAAAAGACAAATAAAGATCATTATTTTGCTACTTTTATGAGTTGGCACCAAAGATACGAAGAGGAAATAAAACCCATTGTGCATTGCAGTTGGGTGCCTCTGATGTAAGAAAAGAAAAAAAATAAGGAAAAAAAACAAAAAAACAACCTGAACAATAATCTATGCAGTCATGTGCTTGATTTTCTCCTCTGTTTATACGCTGGTAAAGTGGAAGGTCACTGGAGACTCCCAAACAAACGTTCAGCGCTGCAAAACTGACATGAAAATGGTCATATTTGTCTGTCAAACACTGTAATAAAATGGACTAGTGTTCATTATTTCACTTTCCCCATCATTTCAGAAATGGAGACAGTGTGAACAACTGCGTAGGTTGGATTTAGATCAATTTAAAATTAAAATAAATTAAATAAAAAGATTTGTTTGAAAAAAGAAAAAAAGATTTTCAGCTATATTCAAACTCTAATGGAGCTTCCAATACAAACTTGCTACACTTGTCCCCAGACAGCTTTGGTGTCATAGTATTTTGATTATGATGCAATCACTTTACCAGCGTATTGGAGTAACTTGGAATAGATCAATTCATTTTTGGAGCTCTTTAACTTTAGAATGAAGCATTTACCGCTTTTATCTAACAGTTTATTCATTTAAATAAAAATAACTCAAATGCTGTCTGGTGATTTTATCTAACAAATAAGAAATGGTGTATTTGTCTAGGTTAAGTTTAGGTTTTGCATGATATTGCTTTGGTATTGAAATGTAATGTACTTCAAATCTTTAAATGCTTTCAGTGTTTCAGTTTGAGTGTGTGTGTGTGTGTGTGTGTGTGTGTGTGTGTGTGTGTGTGTGTGTGTGTGTGTGTGTGTGTGTGTGCGTGTGTGCGTGCGTGCGTGCGTGCGTGCGTGCGTGCGTGCGTGCGTGCGTGCGTGCGTGCGGGCGGGCTACTTCCTCAGGAGAGCGTGTGACTCCAAATCACCTCCACTACATGTGGATTTGTGGTAGGGTAGGCTGGGGAAGAGAGAATGAGCCCTTCCTCCGACTTCTACCTCCTACATGCCTCCCTTGGTGCACAGGCCAGAAGATATTGAAGAGGACTCATGCACTGTTCACTTTTAGCATGAATATGTTTATTATTATGTTCATTATCAAATAGATACATTTATAACATTTATATTCAATGTACAAGAATATACAACATCTGAGAACCTGTTGATGATATATACACTCACTTACTTTATTAGGAACACGTGTACACCTTCTCATTCATTCAGGTGGTGGAATGGTGTGGGGAATGTTTTCTTGGCACGTTTTGGGCCTGTTAATACCAACCAATCATCTCTTGAATGCCACAGCCTATTTGAGTATTGTTGCTGACCATGTGCATCCCTTCATGGCCACAATGTACCCATCTTCTAATGGCAAGAGATTCACAGCTTGAAAGTGCACCTGAAAAATCTGCAGGAATCATGTCATCATGGACCAGAATCTCAAAGGAATCTTTCCAACATCTTGTGGAATCAATGCCATGAACAATTGAGGCTGTTTTGAGAGCAAAGGGAGGCCCTACCCAGTATAGTGTTTCGAATAAAGTGCTCGGTGAGTGTATATGACATCGTAGTGCAGTGCAGTTTAAAAAAACACAACATTCTTGGCAGTTGGTGTGACTCATAGCAATGGACTCTTCCAATCAAATGACCCATTTAGCACTAGCTCTATGTACTGTATCTTGTTAACATCTTGTGCTTTGCCACCTCATTGTCAATAACAGCTAATACAGTTTTATACCTGGCGTTCCAGCAGCAGTGAAGCTAGCTAGCAGGGGATGACATCAGGGGAGGCTGGTGGAGGTAGAAATCGGAGGACGTGCTCATTGTAATGCATGGAATGAAATGAACCTCCACCAGTCTCTACTGGATGACTGCTACAGTATTGATTTACATCATTATCTCTTTCCAAGCAAATTGTAATGTCATAATTTAACACATATTATCTACAGTATATGGAATATATCTCCATATCAAACTCATTGGGGGTACCACATTTTTAATGCCACCAAAATTGTAGCTTTGGTGGTAAGTGTTTGTTTTGTTGAGGCAATGGCTCGCCAGAACTTTCATACAGAATAGTGAATCGGATTGTTGCGTATTGTGGTTTCTCCTGTGGAGCACTCTTCTGTCACACTGTATATGCTCCTCCTCCACACATTAGAAGTATGAAGACCATTCGATGACCGCTGGGTCTGACCAATGACCTCATAGTCACACATCTGTTCCGGACGACCTCTGTCTGTCAGTGATGTCATCATGATGTCATCTCGTTCCGTCTCCCCTCTGGGGGTGTGGCCACTGGCCACATACAGCCATTTATATCTCTGGACTAGGGGGTGTGGCTAGGGCCTGGGCACAGTGTATCAGTGTAGGGTTCGCTCAGTGGTCTAGTTAGGGCTTGGACACCCTGCTTTGGGTCAGCTGACTGGCCCGGTCAGGGATTGGACACCGCGGCCCAAGTGTTCCATCTCCCCTCTTTGAAATGGGGGGGCGTGGTCAGCATAGCCTGACTGTGTACTGTTTGTGTATCTCTATCTTAGGGGGGGACTAGGGGGGGGTGTGTTTAGGACTTGGACACTATGTTTTGGGTTAGCTGGACGGTCTGGTCGCAGGGCTGGAGGGTGTCATACTCGGCAAAGACGTGGCACACGTTCTCCATGCCCGCCTCTGTCCCCTTCGCCACGATGCCAAACATCCTGCAGGAAGATAGATAGTTATGGTTAGATGTTATGTAGGCTAGCTTTCACTCACACAATGAAAAGATACATATCATATTATTGCAGCAGGTTTTATGATACAAGCCTATAATAAAGAGTGCTGAAAAGTGCTGGTTGCTCAAAACTCGAGTCTTTCAGTTTCAGCTGGACCGCTGGAGGGGTGCCGAATCCATGGAATATCCAACAAAAAAAGAGGCTTTGGGGCGGCAACTTGATCCCTTTAAAGGTGTTTTATTTGTTGACGCGTTCCGGAGATTTGCTTTGATAAAGGAGTTGGAACTTGTCAGCAAATCAAACATCTTTGAAGGGATCAAGTTGCAGTCCAGAACCTCTTGATTTCTAATAAAGAGTATTATTATCACCTTGCTGGTTTGGAGCCCTTGTCCCACCTGTGAAGATGACAGCAACATAGACACGTTAAAATAGATATGTTATAGATATATAACATAGATATAGATAGATATGTTAAAACACCATCAGGAAGCAGTTCTTTCAAAGGGGAACTTTATTTCTGATGATTAATTGACTAGAAGACAACACACACACACACACACACACACACACACACACACACACACGTGAATGACAGGTCTAGAGACAGGTATTAGAGGATAAACTCACAGTCTCTTGTCTGGGTCTTCACCACTGTAGCTCAGCAGGTGGGCAGGGTAATGACGCCTGAAGAAAAGTCTGTGGAGAAACACTTGAATGTTAATGTAATAATCCTTATCATATTGAAGGAGGTGTGTGTGGGGGGCGGGGGGGGGGGGGGGTCATCCAATAGAGCCTGAGGAGTAACACAGTTTGCACCTTTAATTTAATAAGGCCCAAATGTATGACCATGAGAGTTGCTATGTCATTTTAAAATTAAAATAAAAGTAATTTAAAGGTATTCAAATCCAGTATTGGAGGCTGGTGGAGGTAGAAATTGGAAGACAGGCTCATTGTAATGCAGGGAATAGAATGAGGAATGGTATCAAACAATGAGCCTGTCCTCCAATTTCTACCTCGCATGCAACGCCCTTTCATACCTATCATGCAACCTCTAAGCATCCTTGTTTGCATCCTTATTTAGTCGTTCTTTCGAATAGAGAAACATTTATTTTATTTACACTTCTCTTCCAGTATCATTAAGAGTTGACAGTTATTTATTTGATTTCATTCTTACTTCCTCTGGACATCAGTTAGAGTGACACCCTTGGGTGTGACCTTGAGGTTGACGATGGAGGGTGAGATGGTGCCGGGATCCTTCTGGAAGGTGGCGGTCACGGCCTTCCGCACGGCACACGGTCCCGTCAGCATCTCAGTCGGCACCGCACTCAGGTACAGGAAGTTGGACGCTAGGGGAGGAGGAAGGAAGTACAACCGAAATTAGCCTATGGTGTTATTTACAGGGGAGCCCATCCTCCGATTTCTACCTCCATCAGCCTCCCCTGGGGTGAATTTGGGGTTAATTGTCTGATTGATGCATGAAGAAGGGTTTTTTCCTTCATAAGAAGAATTTTGTAGTATGAGTCAAGCACGCCATTCCCAAACGTCACTTATTATCTAATAACTTCTTTAACCCCATGAAGACTAACTCATTTTCCCACCATTGTTTTATAACACATTACGTATGGTAATGCTAATATTGTAATATCATAATCTATATATCAACGATTATTCGTTTTTCGAGTAAATGTTTTTTTAATGTTTTTATTAAAGTGTTCTCACCGGTCTTGGTCACGTCCTCTGATGGTGTTCTGTGTTGTGATCCCTCCTCTGTAGGGATTATTGATGCATTTATAGAAGTTAGGTGCTGTTTGATATGATTATGAATGAAACATGCCAAATTGTACTGCATACATATACACACACAGACACACACAATCTGTTTTGAACTGCGGCTGTAGTTGACACATTAGCCTATCCAAAGACAGAACTTTGACCCACCATACCAAACAGTATTCACATTAGCTTAGCCATTACTCATGAAATGTTTGGTATCAACATTTGGTTTGGTATCAACAGGTTTCAACATGTTTGGTTTCAACATGTTTGATACCATGCCTCATTCCGCCAGCCTCCCCTGGTTCCCCACTCCAGTCTAGCATAGGCCTACCGTGTGACTGTAGCAGTAGTTTGCAGGGTAGGGCGTAGGCCGTCATGGTGTGTTGGTAGACCAGGGCAGACAGACTACCTGCAGAGGGGACACAAACACCAGTCTGGGGGTTACAACTGGACCATAGACCTTGGACCATCAGACGGTAGGCGAGTGAGGCTTGTTGGTTCAAGCGATGTCCACAAGGGGGCAGAAGTGGTCTTTCTGAGGCTCCACATCAAATGTTTCCACCACTACGGTGTATTGAGGATCGAAGGGACTCTTAAATTTACAAAAGATAAACGTTTTACATGAGATCAAAGTGAAACAGAATAGACAACAGAACAGTCCAAATATGCAGGTTAATTAGTCTGGTTCTTTGTTGTTGTTCATAGAGTCTCATATAAAATGTGACTGTTTTTCATTTGTGGTACTGTATGTGTATACAGCAGTGGAGGCTGGTGGAGGTAGAAAATCGGAGGACGGTCTCATTTGAAAACATAGAACAGAATGAGGAATGGTATTACAGTTTTTTACGATTGCTAACTCACCATGTTCAATACTGAAACCACAGTTTCACAACTCTTCATACAGTCAGCAGAGCAGAAACCCATGTGAACAAAACTGTGACTCTTTCTCTGTGATTTGTGCATTGCTTTCATACAGAATGCATTCAATGACTACGTTCTCCAAATGCCATAACACTTCTCTCATTCAAACTCCCCCACTTGCAAAATACTATGCATTTGCAACACATTTTTTCATTGCTAACATACTGTGTTCAAAACTCTGAAGAACACGTTCAAAACTGAATTATTTGGTGCAATTTTGCAGTAATCATATTCCTATCATATATGACAGAAAGCTCGCAATAAACAGTTTTTTTGCACAGTGTTTGAGTGTGCAGATGCTGTTATTTTGCACTCTATTGATACTCTTCAGTTCCAGAACCTCAGCAAAGTCTGACGGATGAGCGGTGGTATTTTCACTATTTGCAGTAATCATATTGAAATGTCTAGAAAATATTAGCAGAATATATACAATGAAATGAAATAGACTAGATGCATTGCCAGGGAAGACATTATATGTGACCAGATGCAGACCAGAGGGTGGACCAAAACCCTCAGGAGTGAGACGTTTTTGGTGTGATTGCTATTGTATTGTAGCCCTGGAATCTCTGTTTTTCTTTTTTACAGTATTTGAACTTTGCATCTTCCACTTTATTTTTCACTTTTCATTTTACACAAGTAAATGTAGTGTACTTTGAAGTAAATGTACCGTAACTTACTTTCTGCAAAGATACTGAAAAAAAAGGATAAAACATAAAGGATAGAAGCAAAAGATAGAATACTGTAAAGGATAGAAGCAAATTGTGGCATTTCTGATTCATTCTTGTTGCCTAATACTTTACCGTTGTACAGTCAACTATTCTGTCTATGATTACTATAAATCAAACCATTTTTATAATGAAATATTCATTCTTGTGAAAATCATTCAAACTATGTAATGCTCCCTGTTGTTAGTATTTTGGAAGTCAGAATGTTATGAATGACAGTGTATGTTTCTGAGTGAACATTGTTGACAGTGTGTGGTTGAACGAGCTTCTTTTGAGACATGAATTAAGTCATTGGCCAACATGAGTGTTACGAATGCAGACTGTATGAAGAGTTGTGAAACTGTGGTTTCAGTATTGAACATGGTGAGTTAGCAATCGTAAAAAACTGTAAACACATTCTATTGCATGCATTACAATGAGCCCATCCTCTGACTTTGTAGCCTCCCCTGGTACTAAATGGTACTGGCAGTAGTAAATCCATATATCCTGTGTGTGAGTGACAGAAGGTCCTGTAAAGGTAGAACAACTCCTCGTGGCCTTGGGTCACGCCTCCATGATAAGACAGAAAGACAACCAGGAGAGTAATGACCATTCAAGTGTTCAACAACACACCCTATGAGATCAGGCAATGTGGTGATGCAAAGACCATGGGGTTTCAATGACCTTCTGGGGATGAGTCATCTTGTCTGAGACCTGATGATCAGGGGAGGCTGGTAGGTAGAGGTAGACATCGGAGGACGGGCTCATTGTAAATGCATGGAACGGAATGTGGAATGGTTTCAAACACAAGCACCTATGTTTGATATCATTCCTCGTTCCGTTCAGTAGACTGGACTGGCTAACTGGTAACCATCAAAACACCACTGAACAATCCAGAGAAGAAAACATCACTATGGGCCTGATAGAGGTCACTCAATACATATCAAGTACATCCAATTCTACCTTTGTCTTTTAACCGTGGGTGTGTGCTTTTTATAACCAGTGAAAGTGTTTGATGGAATGACACTTCAAGGTGTGGTTGAAGTCAAAGGTATAGCCTGTAGGCCTACTTACCTAAGTACTCCTGTGTGTGTATGTGTGTGTGTGCGTGTGTGTGTGCGTGTGTGTGTGTGTGTGTGTGTGTGTGTGTGTGTGCGTGCTTGTGTGTGTGTGTGTGTGTGTGTGTGTGTGTGTCTTCCTGCCTGCCTGCCTGCCTGCCTGAGTGCATACATGCCTGTATGCATACGTGCCTGCCTGCCTATGTGCGTGTTGGAAGGAAAGTGTTTGACAGAGCGGTAATTTGTGGTGGTGAAGTAGAGTTTATATCCTGTGCTTACCAAAGTATGGTTCCTGTGCAGAGCCTTTGATGCGAACACCTTTGGCTGAGGATTCAATGAGGAAGTGTCTGATGAGCTCTGATCCGCCCTCCACTGTAACACAGAAACACACGGGTTCAGGAGAGAGACAACAGACATAAGGAGGTGATCTACTGTACGCTTATACATACACATATGAGGTTGGAAAGATAACCGGTCATCTGTGACAAGTGTGTGTGTGTGTGTGTGTGTGTGTGTGTGTGTGTGTGTGAGTGTGTGTGTGTGTGTGTGTGTGTGTGTGTGTGTGTGTGTGTGTGCATGCATGCGAGCAATTGTTTTTATGGAGCCAAGGTTTCAGTGCTAAAACATAATAACCACATAATTACATTTGAATTGTACACTTCACAGAGACATTATACATGTCAGGGCTCATCTCTACCGCAATGACAGACAAGCACACACACATCCTCACACACACACACACACACACACACACACACACACACACACACACACACACACAGACACACACAAATACCCACACAGCTCATCCAGCCATAAATAAACGTAGTATACACAACTTCTATGCAGCCCTCTAAATTCCAAACCTGAAAGTACCTGATATAGCTTACCTACCACACACACACACACACACACACACACACACACACACACACACACACACACACACACACACACACACACACACATACCTGATATGGCTTACCTAACTCTCTGCTCTACCTAACTTGAGTGGGCATGTTTGGCATCACTGTTATGTTGTCTTTGCACAGCAACAATGATCAGAATATACTTCTAGGGATATGTGCAGAGGATGTGGAGGAACGCAAATCTAAAAACGTCAACTATGCAGAAAGACAGCAGCTGGTGAAACCAGGAACAAGTCAGCAGCCAATGTTCAGACTTTTATTCTGAAAAATGTAAATACATTTCAACGTTCAAAATCAATGACACACTCGCTAGTCAACTAACACAGGCTGATTTGTAAGCCTGCTAACAATATTGCGGCCGTGGTGCAGGAGGTCGAGCTGCCGTCTAATAATCGCAAGGTTGGTAGATTTGCGGTTCGAGCCCCGGCTGGCCACCTGTTGAAGTGTCCTTGGGCAAGACACTGGACCCTATTGCTCCCAGGACGCGAGCGGGCCGGCGCCTTGCATGGTAGCTTGCCGCCATTGGTGTGTGAATGTGTGTGTGAATGGATGAATGAGAGGCCGTTGTGAAGCGCATTGGATAAAGTGCAGTCCATTTATAGTTAACTAGGTAGAGTGGGGATTACCGAATCCATTGTTTTGTATTACGTTGGCTTGACTAGCGATTTTCAACAACGTTGATATTTATTAAACATTTTCTGAAAAATCGGGGAAAATGTATTGGTTGACGACTTGTTCCCGGTTTCACCAGCTGCCGTCACAAAAGTGTGGACTTTTTGGTTGTCCTGAGATCTGTTGCAACAGGAGGAAGACTGGAGTACTACTGTATGTATTTATCTACAGCAGCTGAGGCTAGAGCGGAGGCGAGGTAGACATGGGAGGATGTGGTGGAGGTAGAGGTAGACGTCCTCCCATGTCTACCTCCACCAGCCTCCCCCTGGTGGACAGTCTTGTATTTACCTGCTTGTCCAGTAGGGGAGATGTTGGCGGGTACTTGGTCCACCTTCATGGCCAGGCCAAAGCAGCCTTTGTAGGAAGTGCTGTCTCTCACCACGAAGGAGCCGGCTGCCTGGTCTCTCACCAGGGCCTCAGCTAGGATCACACACACACACACACACACACACACACACACACACACACACACACACACACCACAGTTAGGTTACAACTACGATTACACACAGACCACAGATAGGTTACAGCTATGATTATGCACACATGCGCACACACACACATACACACACACAGTACAGATAGGTTACAGCTACAATCACATGATAAAAACAGCTATTAGCTATGATTACACACAAACACACACACACACACACACACACACACACACACACACACACACAGTCATCAGCTACAGTATGATCACATACATCATGGAGAGAGACTTCTATCATGATGATCTATGATCTATCTATCCATCTATGATGACTTATACCCGCGCACGTACACACCACAGGAACAGACTCCAGCCTCGATCAACGCCCACACACACACACACCACAGGCACTATAGCTACGACCACAGGTACAGCTCACACAAGGTTGCAGACGTACAGCACAGAACAAAGCATCGGGCCAGGAGCTACATCAACTACTTTCAGCTATATGAGCTCTGTCAAATAGCTGAAAGTAGTTGATGTATGAAGGGTTACCGATGCATGGAACGGAACGAGGAATGGTATCAAACACTCATTCTGTTCCAGGCATTACAATGAGTCCGTTCTCCAATTTCTACCTCCCCCAGCCTCCCCTGAATGATAGCACCACACACAAGCTGATCTGGAGCTCTTACTATAGAAGGCCGTTTACTTATGAGACTGTTACTGTATGGATGAGGTAAACAGAGGTGAGAAAGGGATGTGTCCGGAGACATTGTTATATAAATCTCTCTTATTAGTGACATAAAAACCTACATTTTTTATTCTGGAAATGGGATGACTTAATTCCCTTGGGATATTATTCCCAACAATATCTTTTATGGGATCGAATTTATTTATTTTTATTAAAAGAAAAGTATGATTATGAAATAGAAATAGATCGTCACCTTCAAGTCTGTTGACGTGTGGGCGGAACCATAACTGAGATGTATCCATGACGAATTTCATAGAGGTCTGGCTGCCGTGGAAACCTGAACAAGCATGAAAATAAACAAGTTGAACAGACAGTCAGGGAGTCTGTGTTATTTGTTATGCAAATTTGATGAGGCTGGATTCCATATACACATGGATTCGATATACACAACTATACATGCATTACAATGAGCCTGTCCTCCCCCAGCCTCCCCTGACACAATACAGTTCTGTATTAGCCTAAAGTGTATGAGCCTAAACTGGGTTTCTACCTTTACATTTACATTTACATTTTTGGCATTTAGCAGACGCCTTATTCCAAAGCGACTTACAATCAATACATTTGAATACTAAGCATGTGAATCAGCAGTCCACCATTCGTTGCAGGAAGAGTACTCCCTATTATCGCCTTCTACTAAAAAAAATAAAATAATATTTTTTATTTTATTTTTACTGGAGAAACTGAGAAACAGTACAAGGGGGGCAATAGAAGTTCTTAGGGACACAGTAGAGGGGAAAGCGGGTGTCTTTAGGAGACGTAGTGGTGAGGGTCAGAAGAGCGGAGCTCATTCCACCAGCGGGGAGCCAGTGTTGTGAAGAGACGTGATCGGGCAGCCCGACTGCTGTGTAGAGGAGGTGGGGCCAGTCGGCCAGCCGAGGTGGAGGAGCGGAGTGAGCGGGCAGGGGTTTGGGGGGTTACCATTTCCTTCAGGTAGGCAGGGGCTGTCCCTTTAGCAGCCTGGTATGCAAGCACCAGGGTCTTGAATCTGATGCGAGCTGCTATCGGGAGCCAGTGCATGGTGCGAAGGAGAGGGGTGACATGCGAGTATTTGGGGAGGTTGAATACCAGCCGGGCAGCAGCATTCTGGATGAGCTGCAGAGGTCTAATGGCTGAAGCGGGGAGCCCAGCCAGGAGTACATTGCAGTAATCCAGGCGGGAGATGACCAGTGCCTGGGTCAAGAGTTGCGCTGCCTCTCTGGTAAGGAATGGTCGTATCCTTCTGATGTTGTAGAGGAGGAATCTGCAGGAGCGAGCCGTTGCTGCAATGTTCTCCGCACAGGATAGTCGGTTATCCAGGATCACTCCAAGGTTCTTGGCTGTCAGGGAGGGGGTTACAGTAGAGTTCTCCACTGTGATGGAGAAGTCTTGGAGAGGGCAGGCTTTCCCGGGGATGAAGAGGAGCTCGGTCTTGTTAAGATTGAGCTTGAGATGGTGGTCAGCCATCCAAGTTGAAATGTCAGCGAGACATGCTGAGATACGGGTTGCCACGTGTACATCAGACGGGGGGAAGGACAGGAAGAGTTGAGTGTCGTCTGCGTAGCTGTGGTAGGAGAGCCCATGTGAAGAGATTACCGAGCCAAGAGACTTGGTGTAGAGGGAGAAGAGTAGGGGCCCTAGGACGGAACCCTGGGGAACTCCAGTGGAGAGGGTTCGTGGAGAAGATAGCGATTCTCTCCAGGTCACCTGGTAGGAGCGGCCCGCCAGGTAGGAAGAAAACCAGGAGTGTGCGGTGCCAGAGATGCCCAGGTCTGAGAGGATGGAGAGAAGGATCTGGTGATTGACTGTGTCGAAGGCAGCAGACAGGTCAAGGAGAATGAGAACAGAGGAGAGGGAGGAAGCTTGGGCAGAGTGGAGGGCTTCCGTGACAGCAAGGAGCGCAGTCTCAGTGGAATGCCCAGCCTTGAAGCCGGATTGGTGGGGGTCTAAGTGATCCATCTTCCGGAGATAGTCAGTCAGTTGTTTAGATGCCGCGCGTTCAAGGGTTTTGGAAGGGAAGGAGAGAAGGGATACCGGTCTGTAATTGTGGACAGATGATGGGTCAAGGGTAGGTTTCTTGAGGAGAGGCTTGACTCTGGCTATTACCTCAGTTCTAACTTCTAACTGCTAACTGCTAATGTATGTGCTTTCTAAATCTTTCTTCTACTTGTATATTTTAACATAATTCACAATGTCCAAATAAATGTGACTACGGTAAATCAAACCTCTTTTACCAGCAGTGTAAAGACCTCTAATGTAACACTACCTCAAAACTGAACCTTCACGCCAGTCATTCTAAAGCCATATCTTGTGTTCTTTCTTTCTTTCTTTCTTTCTTTCTTTTTCTTCCTTTCTTTCTTTCCCTCCATTACCCCCAGTGAAATCCTAATGGAGCTATCATAATATAATGAAAAAGATGAGGACCATCAGGACTCACTATGTGGCGATGCAGGCCTGGAGCTCGGCCTCTGCTGCAGCATGTCCTGTAAAAGGGCCTCGGGTGAGCTCTCTGGGCTCAGATCCATCTCCGTGTCTGGGTGTGGAGCTCCATTGACCAGCACCACAGGGATATCCGTTAGGGACCCTGCCAGGGAGCCTGCCAGGGAGGCAGGGCTGCTGTGGACCCCCGGACTGTGGAGGAGGTGGTGGAGGTGGTGGTGGTGGAGGTGGAGGGGTCCAGGGTGATTGTCCAGGGGGGAGGGCCTGGTCGGGGAGGGCTTCTCTGGGCTGTGGCGGCCGGGGAAGGAAGGTCTGGGGGACCGGGAGACCTCGCTGAAGGAACCAGAGGTACGGTAGAGGAGGACAGACTCTGGGCTGCTGTCACAGTCGTCACTCATCAATGACTGGCAGCTGTGAGAGAGAGAGAGAGAGAGAGAGAGAGAGAGAGAGAGAGAGAGAGAGAGAGAGAGAGAGAGAGGGAAGGTGTTGTTATCACACAGTATTGAGTTCAGAGCATCGTTGAGGATGTCAAAGTTTAGTCTGCGGATCATCACAGTATTAGGGGTCCTTGTGATTGGTCTAACTGGCTACTTAGTGTATATTGCTTATTGACACGCTGACACACACATACACACACACACACACACACACACACCTGCCCATGATGTAGCTGGTATCAGACCCGGGTGACGTAGAGAGCAGAGACGTAGCGCTGCTCCTGTGGGACTGTTGTGACATACGCAGAGACCCCACCCCCACCCCCGGGGAGGGGGGCATCCGGCGGATCACACTACCACAAGGCAGCGGGGGTCGGGAGGAGGAGGGGGAGCTGGAGAACACCACAGAGCCGTGGGGACTACAGCTGGAGCCAGAGTAGAGAGGGATGGGGATACTACGGGATGGAGAAGGAGAGATGGAGGAGGAGGAGGAGGAGTGGAGGCCAGGGGGACAGCCTCTGGGGACCAGGATGCAGCCGGAGACATCTTCATCTGGAGAAGAGTCATCTAGAGAGGCGAGAGGGAGACAGGGGGGGGTCAAATATATGATACTGCGGGTGGAAGTACAAAGTAAAAAAGAAAAAAAAGATATATAATATAGGGTTCTCTTCAGCTTGTTCCTGTTGGAGAATTGTTTTGGTTCTACGTATCCTATTTTGGGTGTCATACGTAGAACACTCTCTGTGTGAAACCATAAAGGGTTCTACTGTACATGGTACTACAACGTGCTAGAAAGGGGACGGCTGAATAATTATTTTCTAACATGAATGAGAGCTTGCATATGCTGCGTCATAAAAGCTGTAAGCCTGAATCGTATCCTCTCTCTACATGAGTCATGTTGGAATAGTCATTACCTTGTTATCACAAGTGTTAATCAATTTAAGTTTTACCTTGTTATCAGTCAAATGGAATGATTACCTTTTCAAGAGCCACGTGTTTTGTTTTTTCCGTGCTGTGGCGGCAGTGCCTCATGTACAGTACATCATTCCCAATCTCTCTTGTGTCGTGAACACTCCCTTACCCGCATTTCTTTCCCTTTTACGGCCACACTATCTATCACCTAGTAACTATAACACATGTTACTAGGTGTCTCTGTCCTAGTAACATGGGCTCGGCTTTAGGTAAACACTCTCTCTACTACACAACAAGTGTGCTTTAGACACTTGGGTGATACAGACACAAGTACAGGTAGGTGAGGTTAACAAGGAATTACTCCACGTCATACAGGCACACACTTGTTCAAGAGACCCAACCCTGATTCCTCTCCGCTGCCCTAGTGCCTATTCAAACAACACACACCATGCAGGGTGTGGGATCAAAGGCAGGTTGGGGGTGTTAAATCATACTGGACTGTTCTTACTGTATATTATATCATATATTTTTTTACTATTTGTACTGCTCATTGTGTCCTGTCTTATTTGTCTTATTTGTCTCCTCCAACTGTAACTTGTCCAATTGTCTGGTATGTCTTATCACTATTGTGACACATCTTCACACTTTGTGGGGCGCTTAGGTGGCGTAGTGGGTTAAGCGCTGACCATGTATCCGCAGGGTCCCCGGTTTGATTCCGACCGGGGACATATCCTGCATGTCATCCCTTCTCTCTCTCTCTCACCCATCCTTCCTGTCTAAATCTTCACTGTATCTGTCAAATAATTGTAAAAAATACGAGTGGGACTGCCCCACTCAGAAAAAATAACTATTGACACTTTATTTGTCTTGACTTATCTTGCCTTATTGCCTTATTTGTCTTTGTGCTGCTTACACTTAATGTGACTGACGTAACAATAAAACTTGAAACTGTATATAATGTTTCAGATATCTATTTTATTTGTATTCAATTATTCTATTGTCACTTTATTTAGTTGTTGTTGTTGTTGTTGTTGTTTGTGATGTGAGCTGCTGTGACAACTTAATTTCCCCTCGGGGATCAATAAAGTGTCTATCTATCGAGGCAACACAACACAATACATCACGTTCCCAGTGGTGTGGTGAAAACAGTGCTTTGACAGGGAGAACTTCCCCAGAGAAGCGTTTCAACATGTCCTCGTCTTCTCTCTGGGGATATCTTTATCACCTCCTCTGACTCTTCTGTCTGTGGCCTGGCATGGGCCAGCTATTTAAGTGGTCTGGACTGGCGCCCTGAAGCTACAGTTCAGCTCGGTCCGTCTGTGGTCAGTTTACGTAAGCTAAGGCGGCTCGCTGTGTAAGGATGACTAGGGTTGACGTGGAGTGGTGACTAGTCCTCCTGTGGGTTGGGTGTGGCAATAGGGAGAGCTGTTCTGCTCTGTTGATGAATCCCTAGATACTGTTACTGACCGGTTTGCTTTTAATTTCGGAGACAGTCAGTCGATTGAGCCCACGCCATTTGTTCTGCGGTTTGTCTAATAATGAACCCGAGGCTTTAGTGGGGGCTCACTGGTTTGAAGTTGCTCAGACCAGATTGAAGCAGCTGATTATGTGTGTCTGTCTGTGTCTGCATCTGTGCATCCGTGTTTTTCCGTGTGTATGCGTGTGTGCGTTTGCGGGTGTGCGTGTGCATGTGGGTGTGGTGTCTGGGCAACACTGTTATTGTTAAAGTGTTTAAAGGGATGTGAAATAACGCTTGGGTGGATTTCCATCGCTCCAGGCTAGCTCTGAACAATACGCACAATGAAAGTAGTTACCCAATGTTCTGGCTGTCTCTCTCCAACGCACACACACAGATGTGTTTCATTTTGGTTTATGAATCCTGGAACTTGAACTCTATTCCTTCCTGGAAAACTACCTGATAGCTGATTCTGATGACAGTCAACAGAATAGTCTCTAGTCTTCTAGATTATTCTATTGTAACAAGTCACCGGATCTGAGTCCAAAAGAACATCTTTGGGATGTGGTAGAACAGGAGATTCATAGCTTGAAAGTGCACCTAAAATATCTGTCGGAATTGCGTGATTCCAACATCTTATGGAATCAATGCCATGAAGAATTGAGGCCGTTTTGAGAGCAAATGGTCTGCACATACATAGCGCATTATTCCAAAGTGCTTTACCATGGCCTCTCATTCATCCATTCACACACACATTCACACACCAATGGTGGCAACCTACCATGTAAGGCACCGGCCCACTCATTGGGAGCAATTTGGGGTTCAGTGTCTTGCCCCGACACAATGACAGAAGGAGCCAGGGATCGAACCGCCGACCTTGCAATCATTAGACGCCCTTCTCTACCTCCTGAGCCACAGCCGCTGCCAGTGACGTCCCCACAGAGAGCAAAGTGAGGCCCTACCCAGTATTAGTATAGTGCTCCTAATAAAGTGAGGCCCTACCCAGTATTAGTATAGTGCCCCTAATCAAGTGAAGCTCGACCCAGTATTGGTATAGCGTTCCTAATAAAGTGTTCAGTGAGTGTATGTCCCTTCATCTCCCTACCTGTATGCAGGCTGGTGGACGGGCATCTCTTGCTTGTTGGGATGGGCTCAAACGTGGGGTCCAGTTCTAGAATGAGCTGGTTCAGGTTCTCCAGAGAGGCGTCTAGTTCCAGGTCGGCACCACTGCCG